>NW_027437181.1:6227500-6440000 GCF_033239565.1 Halichoeres trimaculatus | reverse complement strand
CAGTCTGAAAGCAGACACTTTTTTTCCTCCCAGTTGTGTCTGAGAGACAGTTTTCCTCCATCTGATATCCTATCTGACCATGTTTCTCACGCACACACAGCCTCAGGGTCTATAAGAGCCACCAGGACCAGGTCCGGGCTTCAGACAGATCCAGCAGACGGCTCAGCATGGGTAAGACTGCATCCTTCACTGACTTTACTACCTGTCTGTTTCTACTAAACATAATCAAACAAACAGCTAATTACCTCTGACCGTGTCACTGTACTGTAAAAATATAGAGTTATGGGAGTTTCAGTTGCTTTCACGCTGTGCTCCTCAAAGAGAATCAGACGGTGAAACACGTGTTTTTACAGCCTGGTGTATGATTAACTCCTTTATGACCATGATGAAGTATAACTCTGTTATCATGGACAGGTTGGGTGTGAGTTGTTTTAATGTGATAAAAGTCACTATTATACAATCACAGATTTAAATTCTAAAGCAGTTTATTTTTCCTCTTTATACATTTATTATCCTTTTCATACTAATATAACTTACATTTAAATTTGTAGATCTCTTCTTGTCTTTTTTCAGTAAAATGTAATTTATTGCACTTAAAGAGAAAAGTGACATCTGAATCTTTCATGAACAGAAACAAAAAATCTCTCTTTGGATTTCATTTATAGAAGCTGACTGGTAAACAGGTTAACTCTTCTGATATATGACATTTTTCTGGACCTGTTTGGTGCAGGGGCGGCATTATGGGTGGGCCCAAAGGTCCCAGGCCCACCTGAAGCTTTTCTTATAATTTTTCATATTTTAAAAACTGGTGAATTCTTTTCACTTTATTTTTCTTTTGTTAGCATTAGATGCTCTGTCTTTGTAAAAAGAGCCGTGTTTTTTAGCCTGCTGGGAAAAAAAAAGTTGTGAACATTCATCTTCATGTGGGTGGGATCAAGACATTATTTTGGGAAGACTGTAGATTTTTATTCATTTTATGAACCATGGTTAATGTCTATTCTCTTACAGCTTATAATGCAGAAAAATGCTAATCAAAGATGAAAACAGCGACCAAATCTGTTTTAAAACCACACATAGTAACATTGGTATCCTGTTAGTCATTTTTATTAATTGAATTAATGAGCAACATAATTTTGTAGCTTAAAGCCCAACCAAAATTTGTCTGGGCCACCCAGATCTGAAATCCTGGCTCCACCCCTGGTCTGGTGACTGACTTTTTTTTTCTCTAATGAAGGTTAATGAGATTTAATTTATCGTATATTTATCTTTGCTCTGAGCTTCTTTCAGCGCAAACTGCAGAAATGTTTCACAGGAAGCTGATTACAAGAAACCCAAAGAGAAACCTCTGTCCCGTTTGTGAGTTTGAAATAATCGATGAAGTGTCAGACTTTTATCAACCCTTTCCTGACAGACTTCTGTTGTTCAGGTCAGATATTTAGTAGGACTTCAGCGCTCAGCTGGTGAAGACAAGCGCAGGAAGCTGTCTGTCATGTTTGTTGTGTCTGTTGTGTCCACCGTGTCTGTCATGTCTGTGGTGTCTATTCGATGTCAAGTAACTACGTAAAAATACTTTCTTACCTTACTTAAAGGTCCCATATTATGCAAAAATCACTTTAAGTCTTTAAGTGAAATTTGTGGGTCTTGGTCTTTCCTCCCAGCCCACGAAATGTGATATTTAATGACAAAACCTGTACTTAGTAGTGCTTGTGAATGTAAAATCCTGACCTAAAACGAGCTGTTTGGATTTTGGGGATTTGTCAACGTCAGCGATTCCCTTTTTTGACCAATCAGCAGCAAGTTTGACCTGATCCACCGGTCCACCGGAGCAGATACCCCCGAACACCCTCACTGCCCACTCCCCTCCCTGCTGCTGGAGAGATTTCTCCAGCAGCGAGGAGGAGAATTCCGAAGTTGAAGAGCCATCACTGCTCTGTTTTTGGCTGTAAACAGCCACATAGTTCCATGCACAAGCTTCCCATCTCGTAAGAAGACAAGTCTAGGAGGCTAGATTTCATTTATCAAGGAAATGTGCCAGGATGCTAACTGTAGCTGCGGTTAGCCTGTTGATTTAGCCTGTAATGTTACGGTAAACGAGCTTCACTGTTTTCTAAACATTGTGCACTCGGAGCTCGTGGCGCCGCTCTCAGTGACGCTGAAGAGCGCGGCGGTATCAGCGGTGACTAATTTACATATGAAGGTCAGGCCCACTAAATCAGAGCGTTCTGAACAGAGGGGCTATGAGAGCCTGGAAACAATGCTGCTGTGCTTGATTTATTGGCTTTTTGGACCAAAACATGTTACAAACCATTTCATGAAGACATCAATGATGCATATTAAACTGCAGATAAGGAGCATAATATGGGACCTTTGAGTAAAAATCTGGGGTATCTATATTTTACTTGAGTAATTATTTTTTAGCCGACTTTTTACTTCTACTCCTTACATTTTCAGGCAAATATCTGTACTTTCTACTCCACATGTTTTAGAAATAGCTTCGCTACTCCAGTTTCATTCCAGCTTGTCATCATTCAAAAAGATAAGCACCAAAATAGTGAAAAGCTATCCTGAAATCGCACAATCCAGAAAAGTGAATTTGACTGTGGATGGATGAGATGTATAAATGTAATACCATTCTAACACCCTATTGGTTTGTACAGGATCGATCAGACTTGCACATGACACAAATCACGCCACACTTCAGCAACAACATAACAGACACATGTTGCAGAGTATGAAGATGACCGTGGTAGAGACTCAGGAGGGGGGACGAACTATATGAACTATAGGCCCCTGTAGCACAGTCTCAGCTTTTAACCTTAAGGGCATTTTCTCTTCCTTTAAGTTACTTTAACTTTAACTTGAAATCAGAACTTTTACACTTTTACTTAAGTAAAAGCTTGAGTTGATACTTCAACTTTGACAGAAGCCTTTTTAAACTCTAGTATCTATAGTTCTACTTGAGTAATGAATGTAATTACTTTTGATACCTCTGCTGTGGTGTCTGACAAGTCTGTCATGTATGTCTGATGTGTCTGTCAGTCATGTCTGTTGTGTAATACGTGTCTGTGACACTAAAGCTCTTCTCTGTTGATGTTTGAAGCCATGTTTCAGAGGCGTATGCAGGGCTGATTCTGCTCTTTGCTTCTTGTATCTCTACTTCTGCTCATGAATTTCATGTCCATCTTCGGTGACACACATATTCCACAGTTTACATAAGACATGAACATAGTCTCTGTGAAGACTCCCGTGTGTTTCTGAAGCAGAGTAATGAAGCCCATCGCTGACCAGGGGGGCATGATGGAAATGTTGAACACAACCTAACATTTGCTAAGTTAGGATGAGGCAAAGAGACCGACCTTTAGCCTTCTCACAAACCTCACAAAAACAGCAAGTTATAATAACTCCTCCCCCGTTCAGTGTCCTGGTAGAGAAATGATCTTTTCAGACCAAAATCATATTTTGAAGCAGGCTGTAAACATGTTTATTTCTGCTGTAAATATCAACTTTTTGAATGGGTGTGTATATAGTTTCTGGTGTTTCTGCGCACAGCCTCTAGTGGACACTTCAGGAACTGCAGTTTATAACACTTCAGCATCAGCTGAATAAGATAAGACTGGATTGCTGTGTGTGTCTTTGTGTGTGTGTGTGTGTGTGTGTGTGTGTGTGTGTGTGTGTGTGTGTGTGTGTGTGTGTGTGTGTGTGTGTGTGTGTGTGTGTGTGTGTTTGAAGCTCAGAAGACAGTCCTGATCGTGTACGCTCATCAGAGTCCGGGTTCATTCAACGCGGCGGTGCGAGATGTGGCCATAGAGGAGCTGAGGGAGCAGGGCTACAGAGTCCTTGTGTCGGATCTTTACGCCATGAAGTTCAGGGCTGAAGCCACGCGGGATGACATCACAGGTGACATTACAGTCTCTATTTCTGTGTTTTGATTGTTTTAATAGTCAAAGAGCATAAAATAAGACTTCCTTTAGTCAAATAAGAGTATGATATATAGAGCTTGCTTTGTATTCTGGGAAAAGTTGTCTTGAATAAAGAGGATCTGCTTCCCAAACAATTATAAGCCTTGGTAAAAGTCATGTCCCCATGA
The DNA here is from genome assembly GCF_033239565.1 of Halichoeres trimaculatus. NCBI lineage: Eukaryota > Metazoa > Chordata > Actinopteri > Labriformes > Labridae > Halichoeres > Halichoeres trimaculatus. Next base: position 6,435,913 of record NW_027437181.1, on the reverse strand, counting down.
CAGTGGGCGCTAGTGCTCATGGGAAACAGAGTCTTTCTTTACCCAGACAAACACTAGCTTTTCCAGAAAGACCTCACAGCCCTTTAAAGGAAAAAAAGTTTGGTTTTTGTTCTGACCTGGTTTGTGTTGTTCAGGTGACCTGAAGAACTCTGAGCTCTTTCAGTACGGAGATGAAACGATGCACGCCTGGAAGAAAGGAAAACTCAGTGACGATATCGTAGCTGAGCATAGGAAAGTGGAGGAGGCGGAGCTTATCATCTTCCAGGTCAGAGGTCACTTAGATACTCGCCACTGAAGCAGATCAGAGAGGAGACTTTTACTATTTTACATCAACTTTTGGTGCCTTTACATGTGTGTGTGTGTGTGTGTGTGTGTGTGTGTGTGTGTGTGTGTGTGTGTGTGTGTGTGTGTGTGTGTGTGTGTGTGTGTGTGTGTGTGTGTGTGTGTGTGTGCGTGTGTGCACCTGTATGTGTGTAGTTCCCACTGTACTGGTTCAGTGTTCCTGCGATCATGAAGGGCTGGATGGATCGAGTGCTGACGCAGGGCTTCGCTTTCTCTCTGGAGCAGATGTACGACACTGGGATATTCAAGGTCCGTCACCCTCTTTAGGTCAATGAGATAAATACACACAGGGGTGTGCGTGTGTGTGTGTTTGGGGGGGGTCAAAAGATGACAAAGACAAAGATGATCCCATGATTCTTTGGTCTCTTTAGTGAACTTGAACCATGATTTCAGGATAAGAAGGCGATGCTGTCCTTCACCACCGGAGCCATACAGACCATGTTCAGACCTGACGGCATCAATGGGGACATCAACGTATCACTGTGGCCCATACAGGTCAGCAGCTCTCTCACACACACACACACACACACACACACACACACACACACACACACACACACACACACACACACACACACACACACACACACACACAATCACATAAAATGACTTTCCTTAGGCAGGGAAAGCAGCTTCGTAACATGTGGTGGCCATGACTTGCATCCTCAGAGTTTTAACCCTTTGACTTTCACTTTTTAAATGCAACTGATATGAAGTCTATTTAATTTCTAACCCTTAAACATTGCATTACAAAAAAGAAAATTCTCCATATTGGTTTATGTTGTTAAAGCACCAAAATCAGAAACCACAAAAATCCGAAGAATTATTTCATGCTGTAGAGGTGACTTAATCAGGGTTTATTCAGTTCAACATACTTTTAATGAGATAAAACCATTTAAAAAGTGCTCCTCCAAACAGTTGAGCAGCAATTTAAAAGGTTAAAGTCTTGTACTGGTCTGTCCTGTCACTGGGCCGGACTCCAACTTCAGGTCAACAAAAAGTCACCATGAGGAAACAGGCTCTGAAACCAGCTAACATACCTCGCTATCAAACCTGTGCTGTTTGTCCTCTGAGGGCTACCATAGATTTTCACTCACTCTCTTTCTCTTTGCTGTTTCTCTCTCTAACGTCCAATCAGAACGGGACCCTGCACTTCTGCGGCTTTCAGGTCCTGGCTCCTCAGATCTTCTGGAGTCCAGCGCACTGCCCCCTAACCGTGCGGACCGCCATGCTGGATGGATGGCGCGAGCGGCTGAAAGGACTCCTGGAAGAGCAACCTTTGACCTTTGCCCCCTGTGAGCTCTTTGACCTCAGCTTCAAGGGTGGGTTCATGATGTGGCCCGAGGTGAGGAAGGAGAAAGAGGCACTGCCTTTCGGCCTCACCACGGGACACCACCTGGGAAAACCCCTGCCCCCTGACAACCAGATCTCAGCTCAGTCCACCAAAGAGAGTGGTGCCAAAGCAGACTGCAAGAAGTAGATCCATCCCACTGGACACACACACACACACCTGTTCAGATTAACACACACTAGAATATGAAGGATTGTAATTATGTACTGAAGCTGAATTAAAACAGTTTTAATATAAAACCTTAACTCTTTTTTTCTCACACACACACACACACACACACACACACACACACACACACACACACACACACACACACACACACACACACACACACACACACACACACACACACACACGTGTAAAGCTATAATATGAATGATAGTGTGTGGGTGGTAATGGGGAGCATTTACAGTAGTGGCACAGCCCCCTTGCAATCTGATTGGTCATCACAGGTGTGATTACAAAAATCCTCCCATCTGATTGGCTGATTGGCCGGGACGTCAATCTGGCATATATATTCTGACTGCTATCAGAAAGCAGCATAACAGATTTGGTCACACACTCAATATTACATATGTATAGGACAAAATGAGCCCAGTGACATAATATATATCAGTTTGTCCACAAGGGGGTGCCAAAACCAATTCATTCTAATTAAATTTTCCATTTTTGCTGAGTTGTCCAGCTGTCTATAAAAGAAGTTGGGTTATTTATGTTAGAAAAAGCTGCATTTGGTGGCATACAGGAAAAGATAAGGGTAACCACTTTCTTCACTTTCTTCTTTAAGCAGATTTAAATACCTAAACTTTAAGATGTGTGACACTGAATATTAGACATTCAAGTAGATTTAAGTCGTAAAACAATCTCATAACACTAAAACTTTAATCTCATAAGTAAAAATATACTTGAACATTATTATGTTAATTTTTGTAGCATAACTGCTTTAACTTTTTTATATACAGAGTTATTTTCAAAGTCATACTTTTTCATTCCTTTTTTTCCTATGGTCAGCAGGATTCATTGCTGTTTTTAACCTTTTTTTTTTTTGTTAATTAGAAAGTTGCTGCACTCAGTCATTAAGTCTTTATTATCCCAGGGTCGTCCTTTCCTTCTTTTAAATTGTTTTTCATGAAGTTTCCTTTGAGCTCTTTTGCATATCAACTCTGTATCTATCAAGAAAACCAGCCTCCATGAAGCAGAGAGGCCCAGAAACAGAAGTCCATAACATGGGTCACTGCTCTATGCTGCCACCTGCTGGCAAAGATCAGTTACCGTCTGGCCTCTTACAAGGCAACAGCATCACATTATTTTTTTTTATCCTGTTTTGTTTTTGTCTTTTAATAAAAACTAACACTCCCAAATTTCCACACAGCTTTGTAAATGGTTATTTAAATGTCTTATGTTATCACATCAGCCAATCAGTAAAGCTTTCACATCTGGACCTCTGAACACTGCCAGGATGACAGGACAGGATAAACTGCATATAATAATAAATCTTTATTGCAGACACAGGTCCATATACAAAAAACAAACAAACAAACAAACAAAACAGACATAAAAGTAGGCAGTAATATATAAAAAGATGCCGAGATACACAAGGTACAGGTTATAGAGCTATTAGAGTTTATATATCCTATTACACTAATGTCACCTCAGCTTAGAAGCAAATCTATAGCAGCTTTTCTTTGGGCATGTCTTGTGAGATGTTCCAAGATGGCACCTTTCTGATAAAGGATTTCTTGTACCATAAAGGGTGTGTCTCTGTCACTGTGTCAAGAGCTTAACTCATGCATGTAAAGTCCAATCTGCTTCAAATTGCACATATCTTTTCAAGGTCCACCTCCTTACACATCCAATCATTAAACGCAGCCACCAGCATAGGGCTACTCTCTGAAAACACTTTGTATAACTTTTCAAAAACACTGTCAAGACTGCACCAAATTGAACACACACTCTAACATCGTGCAAGTCTGATGTCATCTATATATGAGTTTTAGTAATAGGAATAGCGTAACCTATTGTGGACAAGCAGTTTTTACGTTTATGAATACCTTTTTAAAGTTTCAACGAATCCTGATTCCCTTAAGATCTCAAATCAGCTTTACTGCTGATGATAACTACATATCAGCCAGTGCCAAATGTAGTGGTCAAAAGCGGTGTACTTGATGAATTATTATTATTATTATTATTATTATTTATTATTATTATTATTATTATTATTATTATTATTATTATTATTATTATTGTTATTATTGCTGTTGTTTTCTTTCTTTCTTTCTTTCTTTATTTATTTATTTATTTATTTATTTATTTTTATTTATTTATTTATTTATTTTATTTATTTATTTATTTTTTTATCAGACAGTCTGAGGTAAGAGGCCTCAGACTCTGTTTGAGGTTCTGTTTATGTTCCTCATACAGAGGGGGGACCGGAGGTAGGACCAGAAATTGCCGAAAGGGAACCATGCCAGAAGGTCACCATGAAAATGAACAGATCTGCAAAAACAAGACAGATAAAGACAACAGCGCATCAATTTAAAACATAATAAGGTGGATAGCGCAGTTTAATTTTTGTTATTAAAGCAAGAAAATGAATCGTGGTCCTCTTTGTTTGTGTCGCTCCCCCCTCCTCCTCGCAGCGGAATGGAACAGTCCGTGTCTGTGAAGAGGAGATCGTTGTTGGTTGTTTTGATCGAGTGTTTGGAGCTTTAACTTGGTGTTTCCTGAACCCCGAGAGCTGACTGTAAAAGTAGACTACACAGAAATCACCCTGACACTTTCACTCATCTAAAGTCGAGTTTATAACCTGCTGCATCGAGCGGAAAAGGCCCGGACACGGCAAACATGAAATGGATGTTCAAAGAGGATCACTCGCTGGGTAAGGGAGGAGGAGGTGTTGTTCTGATGGAGCTGATAAAACATCTACGCAGTTAATTTTTATGAAGAGAAAGCGGTCACACTGCAAGTTGAGGGTAATGTGTTTCAGATTTAATCTGAACAGTATGACTTTAACGATCCTCAGGCCCACCGACAGGCCTGTCCGAGAGGCTTTGTTCAGAGGAGGTTTAGCTCTGATCTGCGTCGAAACAAACCTGTAATAAATCAAATGTTCACGTCAGTTCATGTAAAAGTCAGATGACTCACCTCCACTCTGAAGGACAGGTGTGTGATCGCTGTGGATGATCGGTTAATCGTGTCTTTGCTTGGTGGATGAGCTGCTTTGAGGCTGATGGAGGGTATTGTGACTTAAAGCTGCTGATCCTTCATCCTGTATCGATTCACAGCGATCAGTAGGAGAAAACCGTTTATATCTGTCTGTTAAAGGACACAGACATGCTGTCAGTTATTCTCTGAAGGCCTTGGGGGAACCAAACAGCAGCTCTGGCTCAGCAACAATGGGCCTACAGCCTGGTAATCTGTACACAATAAATTCTTAGGCTAAAAGCTATTTCTGTTAATAACTGTACTTATTTTTATAAACTTTTAAGACCAAGAAACTAACTGTACAGAGATACAAACACTCAGAGGCCAAAGTGACCCCTCAAAACATCAAAAGTATAGTGCTCATATTAGGGAAAATAGGATAACATAAACCTCAAAGCTCATGTCAAACAAAATCCTAAAACCTGATTCAGACATCAGGGATAATTGAAGAACTTTAACTCTTTATAACTTGTATTAACACCTAAAAACTCCTAATAACTCGAAATAACTCCTTATAACTCTTTTTAAACCAAACTAATAGTCTGTTGACAAGCTAGCTGAAGTTAGCAGCCAGTTTTGGTGTAAAGACTTCATTACCCACAAACCCCTCTGCTTCCTCTTAGAAAGAGGATGTAGCTGTACAGACAGGAGCTGATTGTTTGAGGTTAGACTGCAGCTGATCTTTGTTCTTCTTTTCAGTCAATGTTGATTTTGTTTTTGACATTAAAATTAAAAGAAGCGGAAACTTATGATGTCTGAAGAGCGCTTTTTAGTCTCCAACATTAATTTGGAGTTACTAAAATAAGCACATCCTTCTTCTTTTTTTGTTTGTGTGTATGTGTGCCATTCATAAAGGTGATTTTTGTATTAATTAATAAATGTAATGTAGAGAGACTGAAAGAAGCCCATTTTCAGCTTTTTACTGCAAAGTCAACAGGCTGGTTTCATATGAAGTGTGATCAGGTGACTCTTGCTGTTATCGGCTTTAGACCAATCAGAATCCAGTATTGAACACTGCTAGGTGATAAGATTCTTTAACATATATTCCCACAGCTGTGGCCTTGAATTATACAATTTCATTGATTAACCAATGATTTTATAAAAAAAAAAAAAAAAAAAAGGAACACTACACTTGTGAAGAAAAAGAATACAGATATGTGCTCATGTTTCCGGTGAATACTTTACACAAAACCACCTTTTACAGTCATAATAATTACATTAATTATTAAATAATACAAAAAATACATCCAATACACAGGTAAGGTGCAAGACGATATGATTACAGCAAAAAAAAAAAATCTTGCATTGTTTTTAAGTAGTGCTACAGGTGTCCAATACAGGGCTCTGAAATCTCTCATGTTATAAGTCAATAAAGACATGACACGTATCATATAAAAAAAATAATATCAAAATCAAGGTACATAAAAATGTATAAGTGCACAATAAGGGACCTGAAAGTAAACAAAAGACATGCAAGACATGTTTTGTAATGGTTTGTTCAAGGTGAGAAGGTACATATTGCTTTCTCCTTTTCCAGAAATGATAAAAAAAAATTCCCCCACATCTCCTTTAATCAGCTGTGTTTACCTTTGGACATATAAGTGAGTTTGTCAATACAATCACTTTAAGTGGGATGCACGATAGCCCAATTGTTGTTGCTGCCTGACAGTAAGTGTTTCCATGTTCCCTTTCTTCATGCGTGAGTTCTCTACGGGTACTCCGGCGTCCTCCCATAGTCCAGAAACGAGCTCATCAGGTTAATTGGTGATTCTAAATTGCCTTTTGGTGTGAGTTTGTGTGTGAAGGGTTGTCTGTCTATGGAAGGAAATAAGAACTGTGTGTTTTATTAATATTAACTTATAGAAGTGTTGCTTTTTGTCTTCCAGAACATCGATGCATAGAGTCCGCCAAAATCCGCAACAAGTACCCTGACAGGGTCCCAGTGAGTCTCTCAGCTCATACAGACTGTCTGTTCTGTAAATATTAGCAGCAATGTTTCTGTCCTGTTACAGCTGACGTACTGTCTCTACCTTTGTGTGTGTGTCAGGTGATAGTGGAGAAAGTGTCGGGCTCACAGATCACTGACATCGATAAGAGGAAGTACCTGGTCCCCTCTGACATCACGGTGGCTCAGTTCATGTGGATCATCAGAAAACGCATCCAGCTGCCCTCGGAGAAGGCCATCTTCCTGTTCGTGGACAAGACCGTGCCTCAGTCCAGGTGAGGAACAGGGTACCAGGGTCTCAGGCTCACATTGGAAGGCAGATCCATCAACATGCTTACCTCAGAAAAGTGATGTTTTCTCATGAAGGACATGGAGACAGACATGAGACCAGGTCACATTATCAGAAATGTTTTTAACCTGTGAGAGGTTTCTCTGGTAAAATAGGATTCTGAGCCAAATCATGAGCGCGCAGTCCTCGTGGAGCCTGTGGTTAAAACACACAAGAAAATTCAGCATCATCCATCTTACAGAGCCAGGGTCAGCATCACAGAGTGAGGCTAATGTTAGCAGAGCTAGCTCCAGCAGCAGGTTGTCCTCCTCATGCCTTAATGTCTTTTCTGCCTCCTTGTGTTCGTGCTGCGTCCTCAAAAGAAGTTTGATGACAGGAGTCGTTGACGTTAGCCTTCTCTCTGCTCGCCTTCCAGCATCACGATGGGACAGCTGTACGATAAGGAGAAGGACGAGGACGGCTTTTTATACGTGGCGTACAGCGGAGAAAACACCTTTGGTTTTTAAAGGAGGAGCCATGACGGTGATATCACCGCCCACATCCAATCACAGCCCCTGGAGACACGTCAGGAAACCCCACAGAGATTGATGAAGAAGCAGCGAGCGCTCAGCTGGATGGAGGGGATGGAGAGCTCGTTGCGCTGGTTCAGCCCTCTTAAAAGATCCATAGCTTCAGTTGTGTATAGTGTGTTGTATCTGAGTTGTTGTTTGTGTGACGTTGTGATCGGAGTGCTTTTAGGAGGACCTTTGATTTGTTTTGGTTGTTTTTCACGTTTGAAATGAAGGCTTGAATGAGTTTTTGCTTTTAGTTCTGCTCTCCTCTTTGATATTTAAACAGATCTTTAATTTAATTATTTGAATTGAATAGGACGACCTAACCAATAAAAAGATGAAAATTCAAACTGACTTTGGGTTTTTTAACACCAAGAATCTGTTTGTCCAACTTCATACAGTTCACACAGAATCCAAAAAGAGTACTGGATCTCTGGAGGTCGACTCGTAGCCTTGAGGCTGTCCATGCTCAGACTACTCTACTTCGTTTGATAACTTGGTCTGATAACTGTATTGTCCACACCTCCCTCAGGTGGGTCTGAATACAAATCACAGGAGCTTTTGCTTGAAGCACAATCATTTGTCACAGTTTTGATGACGTGACGATCATTTTGTCCTGCGCATTTTACTAATCCTGTGAAGTTTGGTAAAGTTGGACTTTGCTTCTTCTCTGACTCTACATGTTCCCTGCAAAAACTGAAAACTGACCACGTGGTCGTGTCTTATTCTAGTTAAATTTGTCTTATTAATCTTCACCAAACTCAGCTGGCAAGTCCAGAAAAATGTTCAAACTTAAGATAAAAAACAGTTTATCTCCTTGATGGAAGACATCATTTTTTGTACAGAACTTAACAAAAACAGTCTTCAGTGCTGCAAAAAAATGAAATCTTATCAAGTGTTTTAGTCTTAACTTTGGTAAATTTTTTCTTGTTATACTTGAGATGAGCCACATTTAACTGCTCAGTCCTGAAAAATGTCTTGTTTTAAGTTGTTAAAAGACAAAAATAAAGTCTGAATTGCTTGTTACAAGTAAAAAAAATAAATCTGCCAATGAAACAAGAAAAATTTGTTTGAAACTCCAAAAATGTCTTAATACAAGAAACTTTTCTCTCTTTTTATTGGCAGATTTTTTTGACTTGTTCCAAGCAATTCAGACATTAGTTTTCTCTTAAAATAATCTGAAATCAGACATTTTTCTGGACTGGTCAGTTGAATGTGGCTCGTATTAAGTCTAAATAAGACAAAAACACCTGATATGTTTTCAGTTTTTCCAGTGTGACGTCATGAGTAGATTTTTTAAATCTTTACAGAAAGTCTAAACCTCATTTTTCTTTTCCAATATTTTGCATTTTTCTGGACTTGTCGGCTGAGTGTGGCTCATGTTGAGACATTTTTACAAAGTTAAAGGGAAACACTTGTTTAGATTTTTTAAATTTTATTTTATTGCAGTGTATGATTTAAATTTCAGACAGGAACATCTTAACTGAAGGTTTGGAGTGCAGACTTGTTACCTGTTTCAGGATCATGCAGCACTGAGGCAGGTGTGGAGTGTTTACAGCACCTCAAAAACTAAGGCCATGCCCACACGTAGCCTGGTATCTGGGAAACCACTTAAACTTTGATATGCTTAAACTCTCATTTGCACGAAACCAGTTTTAAGTCACTAAAATCAATGTTTTCTGAAATCGCCGGTTTCATGTATACAGCTGGAAAAAGAGTTTTTGGTTCCAAAGTGTCACAGCTGATTGACAGGGGTTTATTCTGATTGGCTGTCACAGGTTTCACATCTGAAAAACACTACCACATATGGGTTTGCCATGCAATAAGTCGCACTTATTGGGGGATTTGGCAGGTTAAGTGTGGATGAAAGTGTTTTTAAAAACCAATGGGGGGGGGGGGGTATTGCTTTTTTAAAATACCCAGCCACACATGTACAAGGTCTCAGACTGTGTTCTCATAGAGCAGAGGATGTTTTAAAACAAAAAGTTATCTTCACCCAGAGGACCAGGTCATCCTCTTTAAAAACTGTTGTTGTTGTTTTTAATAGTTTCGTAAAGTTATATTTTGGCTTTTATTTAGATGGGTTAAACTGAGTTTAAGTCCAGAATCATTCATTGATCGCACCTCTCCCTCCTGAAGCACCAACAGTAAACCGTACGTCTGAAGAGCTAAATGTGGTTTGGTTAATACAGATGAAACGGTTAGAGTCAGAGTTCCACTGAATATCATTTTTATTACTTCACAGTTTGCAGTGTTTTCACTTCCTCCTCTCTTCTCAGCACGGTCTGTGGGGGATTTAACCAGGAGCAGACTTCTCTAAAGGAGGATTCACAGTAAGACCACAGACCTCAGAGGTCTCAAGTCCAAATAAAAAGGCCTGTTCACAGAATTCATTCAGAAACTCGTTTACATATGGGTAATCTTCGATCATTTCTTATTTTCTAAACATTAAATTGTAGAAGTTATCTCCTTCTATGCTGCTAAACTTCAGTTCCCTGAGTGTCCACTAGTGTCAGGCTCAGAGAGTTTTTCTCTCTTCATGTCTTCTTTCTTTTTGTTAAACCTTTTATGTTTCGTTCTTCATGTTAAATGACTGATTTTTCTCTCGATCAGGTAAATCCACCTGTTGCACTTGTGGGGCTGATGATAAGACTTTTCCTCCGAAGGTTACAGGATTTAAAGCAGCGCTATTCAGTAAGCAACCCAAAAGCAGCTGCTAAGTGATTTGGGATTTGGGTCTGATGGGAAAAAATATCTTGTACTAACACGGACGAGTTCTTACAAAAATTCCAACATTGTAACATACAGTGGGGAAAATAAGTATTGAACATGTCAACTTTTTTCTCATCACATTTATTTCCAAAGCTGCAATTAAAACAAAATTTTCACCAGACAGTGGTATTAAGTCAAATAATCCACACATGAAAAGAAATCACAACATTCAGGTCCATAAATAATGATAATGGTGAATTAAGTACGATAACACAGGAAAAAAGTATTGAACAGGCTAACTGAGACTCATCTAATACTTAGTGGAGAAGCCTTTGTTTGCAATGACAGCTTCCAGACGCTTCTTGTATGTTTTAACTAATGGCCCACACTGCTCAGGTGTGATTTTGGCCCATTCCTCTGCACAGATTGTCTTTAAATCTGGAATATTCTTTGGTGCCCTCTGGTGAACCCTTTTCTTTAGTTAGTTCTCTCCACAAATGTTTAGTTGGATTGAAGTCAGGTGATTGACTAGGCCATTCTAACAGATTGATTTTCTTTTTTTGAAACCATCTGAGAGTCAACTTTGCCGTGTGCTTTGGATGGTTGTCCTGCTGGAAGGTCCAGCCACGTCTCATCTTCATCATGAATGGCAGCAGATTCAGATCAAGAATTTCCCCATACATGGATCCATTCATTGCTCCGTCAATTATATGAAGTTTGCCAACACCATGAGATGAGAAACAACCCCATGCCATGATGCTTCCACCTCCAAACTTCACTGCTGGTATAGTGTTTTTTGGCTGATGTGCAGAGCCATTTCTCCTCCAAACATGGTCTGTAGTATGACAGCCCAAAAGTTCAGTTTTGGTCTCATCTGACCAGACAACATTCTCCCAGTATTCTACAGGCTTGTCAAGATGTTGTTTAGCAAACTTTAAACCAGCTTCAACATGCCTTTTCTTGAGGAATGGAGTCTTGCGGGCTGAGCGTCCATAGAGGCAATGGCGGTGGAGAGCATTGCCTAATGTTTTCTCTGTAACAATTGTACCTGCTGCCTCCAAGTCTTTCTGGAGCACTTTCAGGGTGGTCCTTGGCTGGTTGAGTCCTCTTCTGACTATCTTTCTGACTCCCATGGTCAGAAATCTTCAAGGAGCTCCTGTGCGTGGCCTGTTGATGGTAAGGTGGTGCTTCTTCCACTTGTGAATAATGGCCCCAACGGTGCTGACTGGAATATTCAGGTGCTTTGATATAAGTCTGTAACCAGTTCCATTCTGATGCTGAGCAACAATCAGGTTGTGAATGTCTTCAGAGAGCACTTTGCCTTTACCCATCATGAGGTGTGTGGTATTTAACTGCTTGGTGAAAAAACACCTTTTTTATAGGACCATCAATTTGCTCTAGCCCAGCTGATGTTGGTTTGCACTAATTGGCAGTTCAAGTAATAATTACTGACAGATTTCAGGTGGTATGGTGCATTTCCTTGCCAAAGTATACAGCCTTTCCATGGTATGTTCAACACTTTTATCCTGTGTTATCGTACTTAATTCCACATAATAATTTTTTATGGACCTTGACGTTGTGATGTCTTTGCATGTGTGGATTATTTGAGTTAAAACTAATGTCTGGTAGAAATTTTGTTTGAGTTGCAGCTTTGGAAATAAATGTGATGAAAGATTACAATGTCCAAAGACACCACACCGAAAAACATGCTGCATTTAAGACAAACTTTCCCGAGGGATCTCATGGGGTAGCGGCTAAAATCATGTCTGTAGTCTGAAAGATACGGCCCGACATAATTTTTAATTGAATAAAGTTGATTTAGAGGGTCAGTGGGTCAGATGTAGAAGATGCGTTCTGTTCCTCTCTGTTTCCACTTCAGTCTATAACAGGAGAAATCAGAAGAACAAGAGTGTTTTTCCTCCTGAAGATGTTTCTCTTTGTTCTCAGAACGGCTGCGGTGAAGTTTACAGTGTTAACACAGGAGGAAGTGAAACCACTTGATGTCAAACAAATATGAGTACACTTCCACATCAGCCCCACTTCCCTTCCTTTGGTGGCACTGATGCTTAGTGGGCCTCCTCTTCTTCTTCTGTTCCAAGTGCTTGGTTTTTCAAAGTGTTTCTGCCTCCTGCGCGTGTGCGAAAATGTCTTTTTAGACTTAATATGAGCCACATTCACCTGACCAGTCCAGAAAAATGTCTTGTTTTAAGGTATTTAAAGAGAAAAATTAGGTCTGAATTGCTTGTAACAAGTAAAAAAAAAATCTGCCAGTGGAACAAGAGAAAAGTTTCTTGTATTCTAGTTTCAAGCAAATTTTCTGGCAAACTTCTCTTGTTCCATCAGCAGATTATTTTTTCATTTGTTACAAGCAATTCAGACCTCTTTTTTGTATTTAAAAAATTGGAAACAAGACATTTTTCGGGGCTGATAAGTTGTAAGTGGCTCATATCAAGTGTTATCAGAAAATAAGATTTAAAATAAGACAAAAAAAATTGATAAGATTTCAGTTTTTTTGGAGTGTTTTCATCACCTTGGAAATGATCATAGAAAAAAACACAGAAAGCCTACAAGGACATAATATAAATTCTGACACATTGGGGGGTAGAATAAGATGCTAAAAATCAAGATAAAAAATAAATATCTCTGATTTCTTTTTTCTTGTGTACCAATTTTCCTTTTTTTCTGTCCATGTCATCACTTTAATCTGGTCTGGTCTTTAGTTTGTGCAAATGGCAGAAAATGTAAATGCTCAAATCACTTACGCCAACGTGTCTGCTGTTAAACAATAAACTAGGACGTCTTCAAGGTAAAGTATTTCAGGCTGAGTGGAACCACTTCAGCTTCTGAATGAACTACATCCACAACATTCACCGCTTCTCTCTCAACAACCTGAGGAATGAGCTTTTATTTTGAAATCCTGCAGCTTAAGAAACTAACAGTAACTGCTCTTTTGCTCTGTGTGTATTTTCATCACCTGTCAGTGCAGTCACAGCCGGATGCTTTGGATTATCAAAGATAAAACAGAGTATTCGAGAATCTGAGGCTCGGTGGGATCTTTCCATCTGAAGCAGAAGTTCTCCTCGGTGAATTTAATCTTCACAGAAACAGACGAGAATGAGAAAGAGGAACGGCTTCTTAGCTCATTCAAATTCAGTGAATTCATCTACATACTCACACACACACAAACACACACACCTACACATACATACACACACACACACACACACACACACACACACACACACACACAAACGAAGAGACCACTGCAACATTGATGTCAGGGACTTTCTGTCCCCCCTGGACCAAAAACTCCACTAGCTTAGCTTTGTTTGATGGATCATGACCATCCATCTTCTTCTGGATCACATTCAGAGGTTTCCAGTGGGGTTCAGGTCTAGAGCCTGGGCTGGGTCTTGATCTGGTCCCCTTTCTCCACAGCTTGCTGAGCGAGCTGTGTGTCATGGATCCTCAGAGTCCAGGAACCTGGTCCAAGCAGAGGGAGGCAGCTTTTCTTCCAGGATGACCTGGTTCATAGCTTCATTCAGGAGTCCTTCACAGAGATCTGGATCTGGCTGAGTCCAGCCTCACTGACGACCCCGAGATCCTCGCTGATCCTCTACCAAATCCCATTGTGAGTGTAAGACCCTGTGAATTGTTGGCTTCTCCAGGTTTCTGTCTAATTGTTGGAGAATCAGGTGTTAGGGAAAACTGGACTCGCCAGAGAAGAGGACCTCACTCCAGTCCTCTGGCCCAGACCTCTACAGGCTAGTTTTCTATGGTCCAGTCCTAAATAGTCCTGTCCTCTATGGTCCAGGCCTCTTTGGCCTAGTCTTCTATGGTTCTGTCCTCTAAGGTCAAGGATTCTATAGTCCAGACCTTATGGTCAAGTCCTCTATTATCCAGACCTCAATGGCCCAGTCCTTGTGGTCCAAACCTCTATGGCCCAGCCCCCTTTGGCCCAGTTCCCTGGGGTCCAGTCCTCAATGGTCCCGCCTTCTATGGCCCAGTCCCTTTTGGCCCAGTTCCCTGGGGTCTCGTCCACATCTCCCTTGTTCAGTCCTTTTATGATCTAGACCTCAATGGTCAAGACCTGCACAGTCCAGCCCTCCATGGTCAAGTCTTATATGTTCCAGTTGAAATGGTCCAGACCCTTTTGGCCCAGCTCCCTTGGGTCCAGATCTAAATGATCCATTCCTCCCTGGTCCAGTCCTTTTATGTTCTAGACCTCTATGGTCAAGTCCTCTATGGTCCAGTCGAAATGGTCCAGACCTCATGGGCCAGTTGAAATGGATTTAACATGGAGACAAGATAAGGAGTTTGATCTCATCTTGACCCACCATGAGTGCAGCTCTGGACCGGAGCGGTTTGGGCTTTGATATGAGATGAGGACTCAGGAAAAACTGAGCTGGATCGTTTTGTGTTTTGTGTTTTGTATTTTGTGTTTTGTATTTTGTGTTTTGTGGTTTGTTTCGTCTTTATGATCATGTTTAAGTGTATTGAGCCATATCATGGTTATGGTATCATGTGTTTTCATATGTTCTCATGTGTTCCCATCATGTCATACTATGATACCTTATTGGTTTGGTATCAGGTCACATGGTACCTCATAATGCCTTTCTGCTCATGTTGTGTCATATTTGCTGGTGTGTTATCTTGTGATGTGTATTTGTGTTGTATTGTGTGGTCCCATGTTTCAGCGTGGTATGGTAGATCCTTGGTGATGGTCTGGTTCTGAACACAGTCTGTCTGCTGAGGATCTGGTCCAGAGTTTAAAGACTTTCAGAAACTGTGAAAACATTAAAACCAGCTCTAAACATCCAGATCAAACTCCTGCAGCGCTGCAGCTGAAAACACGTCTGTGAGGACTGTTACAGCGCACCAACACCCCATGGATGTGGGGCTTCTGTGTGAGCAGGGGTCAGGGGGGGCATAGGGAGACCGGTTCCTCTGTAGAGCTCTTTGCAGAACGCTGATGCAGCGTCATGTTTCTGTGTAGTGAGGAAAGGAGAAAAAGAGGAGGAAGCTGAGCCTGTTTCTAAGAACAAAGTGACTGAATGAACAATGAGAGACAGCTGCTGAGACGATAAAAGGAGCAGAGAGCAGACTCAGACTCAGACTCAGACTCAGACCTGATCCTCCAACAGAAAGATGAAGACTCTGCTGATCCTCCTCATCCTCACCCTCAGCTGCTGCCTGCATCATGGCGCTGCAGGTCAGAGACTCACTTCTCTCCCCCTCTCTCTTTCTGTTAAATGTGTGTGTTTTTAATGTGCGTGTTTTTAACATGTGTGTGTGTGTCTCCAGGCACGATAGCTTTGGACGCTTTGTTGGAGGAGCCCTGCTGTGAGAATGTGACGGAAGTGATAATCCCTAAGGAAAGAGTGAGCAAGGTGACGGAGACTCCCAAACACTGCAGCATCCAGGCCATCATGTGAGTCAGACATGGATCATTCAGGTCCTCAGGTTCTCCAGGAAGTCCCCCTGTGGGTCTCTGAAACACCTGACACCGAGAGAACAGGGAGACAGACCAAGGGGAAGTTTTTTCTTAGGGCTGTACAGGTCGCCTCATGGTGGGTTAGGATGAGCTCAGACTCCTTCTCTGGTCTTCATGTTGGTCTCCATCCCATCCAGGTCTTTATGAAGCATCCTCAGATCATTTAGGGCTCCATGAGAAAATGCTGATTGATGGTTTTCATCAGAATCAAAGTGAATTTTAAAAGATTGACAAAAATTGGACAGTTTGAAAATGCTCCACTAGAGGGAGCCGCTCAGTTATCTTACACTTACACCTGCAAGTTAAGTTAATGATGCTGTAACCCTCTGGCTCATAATGGGTTAAAGCCATTTCCTCCTTAAGTCAATGATTTTTGTGAAGAAGAATCAGCCTGTGTCCAGATTTACTCTTGAAGTGCTTTATTCCTCTTAGGGCAAGGAAAAAGTTTTTTTTTGTTTGTTTTGTTTTGTTTTTCTTAAAATGTCTTTATTAGAAAAAGCACAGTTTCTTTCACTTTACACATAACTTTCAGTATCCATCAGACTTTCTACCAATTTCTATCAATCTTTTTATCTATCTTTATTTATTTAATTTACTTTCCTATTCATTTATTGATTGATTGATTGATTTGTTCCATTTCATTTTATTAATTTAATTTAATTTAATTTAATTTAATTTAATTTAATTTAATTTAATTTAATTTTATTTTATTTTATTTTATTTTATTTTATTTTATTTTTATTTCATTTTATTTTATTTTATTTTATTTTATTTTATTTTATTTTATTTATTTATTTTTTCCCCTCCGATCTTTTGGGACTAAGGAAAGACTAAATGCTCTCCCAGATTTTTTTTTTTTTTCTTATAGGTTGTTTCACTTTATACTTTAGAAAAAAAGTTTGAATGTTTATTTTTGTTTTTGTTTTGTTTTTTCCATGAAGTAATAGACATGCATCAGAGAGTTAAACAGCATTTCAAATAAAAACAACAAAAGTACATAGAGTTAAAATGTCTGAACATGTGTTAAAATGTTTCTCAAAGCAGAAAGAGAAATAATTATTCATTTGATTACCAAAAAGAAAAAAGGTTCAATTCATTTTAAAATGAATTTCATAAAGTCTGACCTCTTTCATGTCGTTCTTTTCTTACAGAGTCACCACCGTGTGCGAGAACAGGTTCTGTGTTGATCCGAACACCCGCTGGGCCAAGAGGCTGAGGAGAACCTGGAAGCCGTCACACGTCAAGATGTCCAAAGCTCTCTGTCCCAAAAAGGCTGAAAATGAGTCCCACTGAGCCCCGGATCTGTACAGGCATGAAGACTAGGAGCTTGGAGTCCACTTCTGTCCCTACAACAGATTGTTTCTACTCCTAACCATCCATCAGAGCTGCTTTAGGGATGAGAGGTGGTCCAGCCTGTGTCTGAACAGGATGTTACTGTGAAATGTTAAACATGTGCAGCTCTGTCAGTGATTTTATGTCTGTTATCAACCTTTCTAAATAAAAGCTGTATTTTTGTACTCATGGTTGTGTTTGTGCTTTATTTTGAAGCTCAGGTCTATCTCACTTTAGCTTTTTAATCTTTAAAACAGAGAAGATCACAGCATTAAAGGGACAAACGCCTCAGATTATGTTCTTTAGCAGCAGACATAGTTTAGTTAGGCTGGTATACTGTGGAAAAACTGGCAAAATAAAGTTAAACTGTGATTGAAGGATTCTGTCAAATAATCACGGTGGTGTGGCTTCGATTTCACTCCAAATAGATCGTGTAACAGAAAATGAGACTGCAAAAGGCATAACTAATGATTGTACAATTATCCACAAGGGGGAGTTTCTACAGAAACAAACATGACCTGGAATTAAGTGACCAGACCTTTTTTTTTCTCTTAAAAAGTGGTCTTGTGGCTCGACTTGCCCCAGCTTAGGGGTACGTTGATCCAGGTCGGAGAGTAAATTAAAGCCAGCAATTGACCAATTTGCTTTTTTCCATTTGCAACCTGAGCGTAATTTTAAATGATCCTGAAAGAAACTTTAGGTTCAATTTAACACAGCGTTGCACATGACAAACACAAACACACTTCTCAAAATGTGAGTAACATTAATAAAGCTTGAGTTTTGATTCTTTATTAGCTCAGACTTCAAAATCAACAACTTTCTACTCCACATTTAAATAGGATGCTAAGGGACATGACCAGGTGTCACTATTAAGCCCTGTTTCCACTAAGCGGTCCAGTACGGATCAGTACAGTTTGGTATGGGTCTGATCGGTAAATCCTGATCCTGTTTGCAATTCCACAACCAATCGTGCCCTCCTTTGTAAGCTAGATGCATAAAAAATATGTTTGACTGGTTTGAACTTGAACATCTGTCATTTCCTCATTGTCCGAAAAAGGTTACTCTGTGATAAGAAAGAATGGTATGGCACCAACCTGACTAATAAACCATGAATCACGTTTTAGCTGTAAGATGTCCAAGTTGTTTCAATTGTGGAGCCCCGGTTTGACAAACACTGTTTAAATATGAAGGGCAGTCTCAGTAACATGTGACTGACACCATCTGACAGGGTTTACTCCACTCCACACCTGCTGAACCACTTTTACCCCACAGCCAACATTTTGGACAAGATGACCTAGCTTAGCATTTCAGGCTAAACTTTAGTTGAATGGTTCACGTGGTTTAATATGCTGGAAAATCAAGTTAGTCTGTTTACACTGACTAATACTAAACAATAACATTGAAACTAATATATCTAATAGTATATCACCAAGGATGCAGTATTCATTTTACAATAGCATCTGGCCCTCATAGGGTCCACAGAAAGGAATTTGGCCCTTGGACGAGCTAAGCTGATGGCCCCTGACCAAAGAGACCAGCTGAGGATTGACTAACGAACCAGTGCCTTCCACACATCGATGGATGATCACTGCACACATCCATCAAACACTCTCCTCGGCTGTGCAGAGTGTGTGAGCACAGCAGGAGGTTAAGGGTGGAGGGAACAAGGAGGTGTTAGAGGACTTTGAATGCTCCCATTGTTTGTGCTCAGAGGAGAGGATCGCTGCCAGCAGTAGTTTGGAGATGAAGAGTGGCTCCTCATCCTGTCCATCTGTCTGCTCCCACACCAAACAGTCAGAGCAAACAGTCAGCAAGACAGTCAGAAAAACAGTCAGCAAGACAGTCAAAGCCAAACAGTCAGCAAGACAGTCAGAGCAAGACAGTCAGCAAGACAGTCAGAGCAAAACAGTCAGAGCAAAACAGTCAGAGCAAAACAGTCAGCAAGAAAGTCAGCAAGACAGTCAGAGCAAAAAGGACTGCAAAACAGTCAGCAAGACAGTCAGAAAGACAGTCAGAGCAAAAAGGACTGCAAAACAGTCAGCAAGACAGTCAGAGCAAAAGGACTACAAAACAGTCAGCAAGACAGTCAGAGCAAAACAGTCAGAGCAAAACAGTCAGCAAGACAGTCAGCAAGACAGTCAGAGCAAAAAGGACTGCAAGACAGTCAGAAAGACAGTCAGAAAGACAGTCAGAACAAAAAGGACTGCAAAACAGTCAGCAAGACAGTCAGAGCAAAAAGGACTGCAAAACAGTCAGCAAGACAGTCAGAAAGACAGTCAGAGCAGAAAGGACTGCGAAACAGTCAGCAAGACAGTCAGAGCAAAACAGTCAGAGCGAAAAAGTCAGCAAGACAGTCAGCAAGACAGTCAGAGCAAAAAGGACTACAAAACAGTCAGCAAGACAGTCAAAGCCAAACAGTCAGCAAAACAGTCAGCAAGACAGTCAGAGCAAAACAGTCAGAGCAAAACAGTCAGCAAGACAGTCAGCAAGACAGTCAGAGCAAAAAGGACTGCAAAACAGTCAGCAAGACAGTCAGCAAGACAGTTAGCAAGACAGTTAGCAAGACAGTCAGAGCAAAACAGTCAGAGCAAAACAGTCAGCAAGACAGTCAGAGCAAAAAGGACTGCAAAACAGTCAGCAAGACAGTCAGAGCAAAAAGGACTACAAAACAGTCAGCAAGACAGTCAGCAAGACAGTCAGAGCAAAAGGACTGCAAAACAGTCAGCAAGACACTCAGAACAAAAAAGACTATAGAACAGTCAATTCAAACAGTCAGCAAAACAGTCAGAGCAAAACAGTCAGAAAGACAGTCAGAGCATAACAGGTTGAGTTAAACAGTTGGCGCAATACAGTCGGGGCAAAACCAGTCAACCAAACAGTCAGGGCAAAACAGTTGGAGCAAAACAGTCAGAGAAAAACAGTCAGCAGGACACTCAGAGCAAAACAGTCAGAACATAACAGTCAGAGCAAAACAGTCAGCAATACAGTCACGGTAAAACAGTCAACAAAATGGTTTGAGCATAAAAGTCAGCAAAAGTCAGAATAAAACAATCAAAAACACAGTCAGCAAAACAGTTAAATAAAAACGGTTAGCGTAAACACTGGTTCCACCGAGAGACATTTTTCAGTTTCATCAAATGACCACTACTTTCACCCTTTAACATGGAGCTCTATGGCGACTGTGACACTACTGGAGAAAGACTCTAGTGGACACTCAGTGAACTGCAGTTTGAACAGTCAGAGAGCTTTCAGTGTGTGTTGATCTGAACTCATGAGGCACAGGAAAGACTCTGGATCCGGCAACGGTTTGTGTTTTGATGTTTAATGTCAGTTTAAAAAGATTAAAATAGTTTTTTATATGAATTAGTGTTAGAGTTTGTGAGAGGACGTACTACAACATGAAATAAATAAAAACACATTCAAACATGTTGCATCTGTCTCCATAGCAAACATTAGTATAAATAAGGAAGCATTGATTTCTATCATCCACCAGCCTGCAGAGAGCTACTACCACAGCATAGACTGACTCTGTCTGCTGCTGACATCTCAGTCACGCAGCTGAACACAGGAGCAACAGATCAAGGACACACCAACATACAAACACCAGGCTCATTCTTGTGTTATTTTCTATATCCTGTGGCTCATCACACTCAATGTTCACACCTTACGTCAATGGTATGTTTGGTGTTTGTTTGCTGTGAGGATCAAAATTTACTCCGAAGATAAAAGTAGAACATTTCTGCTAAGTGTGCTAAAGTTTACATTTCATACATCATATGTATCTATGTATATGAATTTTTGGGTACAAAGAAGTCAGCGCTGATGAAAATGGCGCGGTGTGTTTGGATAGGAGTTTTAGCAAATTATTTAATGTAAGTTTGTGTATGAAACTGTTTACCAGCTCATTTGTGAGACTAAAAGCCCATTTATGCTCGATGTTGGATACGGAACGGATCCTTCCAGCCATGCTCTGCGTTTCTTTCATTTGTGTTTCTGCACGTTTCCACAAAGCTTACAAATATGGGCCAAACTGAGCAGTACCACCAGAAACCGTGAGGGCAGTGTTGCTGTTATTACATAGCTTTAGTGAGACACAAAGAAAAAATAACAATTGTGGAACTTTTTGAAGAAAAACTTTGCGAGGTGTTGAGGAACTTCTTCATCAGTTAGCAATGCCTCCACAGTCGCCATGTTTGTTTTTGGGTTTGTTGTTGTCAAAAACTTTCAACTTTGGGTGGATCCACCTGGTGGATGCATGGGAGCTGTGACAATAAAATCGTTTGAAAAGGACGGACATTTTCATATGTAAACGAAGGATAAATGGGCCTTAAGTCAGTTAGCTAAAGATGTGAATCCAGTGAGAGACAAGGTTTCCTTCAAACTACTCACTAGTCTGTTTCTTCAAATAACGAGCTGATCTTTTTATTCCCATTCCCATAAAAACATGTGGAGTCAGAGTTTAGGAGGGACAAAGAGATGGTTTTACAAACAAATTAACCTCTACTGCTCAGTCAGGTCAGACAAGGATCAACTGATCACATATGATGCGTGGTAGATTCCCTGAGGATCTGTTTTTTAGCTCTAATACACAAATGAGGCAAACATTGAATATGAATAACTTAGTGAACTAACATCGGCCAATGGAACCAGTATCTAGGGACGAGAATCATTTCAATCTCAACAAATAGAGAAGTTAGCCTGTCACTTTTGGGGTATTTAGGGTCAATCCCAGTTGTCAATCTTTCCCATTCCCCTTTGTCTTACTCCTTCCCCTTGGCGCTCTGTTTTAGGGCTCAGGGGACGGGGCGACAGCACTTGATTCCCTTCCCATTGTCAGAGGAAGAGAGATTGTATATTAATTTCCAAACCAAACACATTTTTTCGATAACAAAAAAAGCAGCTTGATTGGCTGGGCCTGTGATCTGCTGAGTCCTCCGTTTGCTGACAGTCTGAAGTGTGACTCAAAGCGTAAACAGACGTGATCCCTCTGACAGAGCTGTAGGGTCTGAGGGCGCTTCAGAGTGAGCGCATCTGTTTTTACCCCACGGCTTGCTCAGAAAGCTGTGGACGGAAGTGACGACGGCTCGTGGCTCCTGTTTGTTATCGCTCCTTTGTTTTCAGGTGAGACCTCATCAGGCGACAGGTCCCCTCTGGACCAGCTCTCGTCAGACCCGGCGGCAATCTCCTCCCCTCGCTCCTCCTTCCAGAGCCGCTCATACTCCTGCTTCAGCTCCTGATACGAGCGGGAGAATGTGTGGAAGATGGAGGTGGCGGGGAACGCCATGATGAGGATGCCACTCAGGATGCTGGTGAGGGCGACGATCTGTCCGGGGATGCTGCGTGGCACCATGTCCCCGTATCCCACCGTGGTCATGGAGATGATGGCCCACCAATAGGAGGCAGGGATGCTGCTGAAGCTGTGTTGGGGGTGTGTAGCAGCAAACGGCGCCAGCTCACTCTCAGCCAGGTGGACCAGTGGAGAGAAGAGGGTGACGGCAACGCAGACGAAGAGCAGCAGCAGGCCGAACTCACGGATGCTGCGCTGCATCGTTAGTCCCAGTGTCTGTAGACCCAGAGAATGGCGAGCCAGACGCATCACGTACAGGATCCTCAGTGCCCGTAGGAGACGCAGGATCAGACTCAGCTTGTCAAGGTATCCTCTGCCCGCCCCCATGATGACATCATCCTCCGAATCGTCCTGGATGTCGAACACCAGAGACACGTAGTACGGCAAGATGGCGATGGCGTCGATGATGTTGAGAGGCCCTCGGGCGAACGCCAGTTTACTCTGAGCATTTACGAATCGCAGCACAAACTCCAGTGTGAACCAGGCGACGCAGACGGACTCCACAACAAACATGCTGCGACACTTCTGAGAGCACTCCCCCTGCAGGCACAGAGACACAGACACAGATTTAAAGGGCCAGTCCATTTTTTGTTAAACCAACCTAGACACAGACACAGCTTTAAAGGGCCATTTCACCTTTTTACTCCAACAGAGACATAGACACAGTTTTAAAGGGCCAGTCCACCTTTTTACACCAACAGAGACACAGACACAGCTTTAAAGGGCCAGTCCAACTTTTTACACCAACAGAGACACAGACACAGCTTTAAAGGGCCAGTCCAACTTTTTACTCCTACAGAAACACAGCTTTAAAGGGCCAGTTTACCTTTTAACTCCTCCACACAAACATGGATACAGCTTTAAAGGGCCGGTACCTTGTTACATCAACAGAGACACAGACACAGATTTAAAGGGCCAGTCCATTTTTTTTTTTAAACCAACCTAGACACAGACACAGCTTTAAAGGGCCATTTCACCTTTTTACTCCAACAGAGACATAGACACAGTTTTAAAGGGCCATTTCACCTTTTTACACCAACAGAGACACAGACACAGCTTTAAAGGGCCAGTCCAACTTTTTACACCAACAGAGACACAGACACAGCTTTAAAGGGCCAGTCCAACTTTTTACTCCTACAGAAACACAGCTTTAAAGGGCCAGTTTACCTTTTAACTCCTCCACACAAACATGGATACAGCTTTAAAGGGCCGGTACCTTGTTACATCAACAGAGACACAGACACAGCTTTAAAGGGCCAGTCTTACATTTTACACCAACAAAGACACAGACACAGCTTTTAAGGGCCAGTTCACTCTTTTTCTCCTTCAAATAGACAAACTTTAAAGGGCCAGTCCACCTTTTTTATTCCTACAGACACAGACAGAACTTAAAAGGGCCAGTCCACCTTTTTACACCAACACAGTCACAGACACAGCTTTAAAGGGCCAGTTCACTCTCTTTCTCCTTTAAACAGACAGACTTTTAACGGCAAGTTCACCTTTATACTCACAGACACAGCTTTAAAGGGCCAGTCAGCCTTTTTATTCCTACAGCTTATAATGGCCAGTCCACCATTTTACACCAACAGAAACACAGACGCATCTTTAAAGGGCCAGTCCACCTTTTTTTTTTATTAACAGAGACAAAGACACAGCTTTAAAGGACCAGTGCATCTTTTTGCTTCCTACAAAGACACAGCTTTAAAGGGACCGGTTAATTTTTTTCTCCAGTGGGCACATAGACACAGACACAGCTTTAAAGGGCCAGTCTGCCTTTTTACCCCTATAGAGGCACAGACACAGCTTTAAAGGACCAGTCCACCTTTTTACATCTGCACACAGACACAGCTTCAAAGGACCAGTCTGCCTTTTATGCCAGCAGACATAAAGACATAGCTTTAAAGGACTAGGCTCTTTTTTAACCCTTCCAGAGAAAGAGACTTAGCTTTAAAGGACCAGTCTGCCTTTTTATGCCTGCAGACACATAGACATGGTTACACTATGGACTCGCGGACAGACACAAAATAAGCACAGACTGTTGCTCTTTAACCCTGCCGTTTCTCTACAGTCAGTGTTTCCATCAGTTATTTAATGGACTGTCCTTTCATCAGCGTGTCCTGTTCACAGGAATCAGTCGTTAAAGTGAAAAAAAAAAAAAATCTATTTCCATTCCAGCACGGCTTTAGAGGCTGAGTGAATGAAAGCAGAGGAGGAATGCTTTTCACAGAAACCTCTGTCATCAGATATAAAAGCTGAAACTACAGCCTTGGAAAAGTCACTTTTCTAATGAAGGGCTTCATGTTTACCGACAGAGAGGCTGAAAGCTCCTTTTTATTCAGAGTCACAGATCAATACTTTCAATCTGAGCTCAGACAGAATGAATCATTCCCTACCTACATTAACTCTTGTGGTTTAATTTTAATAAAAGACGGTTTCACTGAATGAACATCTGAAACATCCAGACAACTAACTCAGAGCTTACAGCCACATTAGTTATAGGTCTGTTTTAAAGAGGGGGTATTGTGCTGTTTCTATTCTTTATTCTGTCTCTCTGGTGCCCCTGTAGTATGTTTTCATGATTTGCAGCTCAAAGAAATCCCTGTTTTTCTTTCTCTGATGTTTTAGAAAACCCTTTTGTAAGTCTCTGTCTGAAACACAAAGTTTTAGCTGCTGTCTCTTTAAGACTCCCCGCTCCTCAAATCCCCTTCATTCTAATTGGAGGCTTGTCAGGGGGCGGAGCTATATGGCAGACCTTGGTGTTTGAGGCCCAGTTGGGAGATTTTTATGTGATGACCTCATCGTTTCAGCAAGTCTGGTGCAGATCTGGTGCTTTCATTTTTTGAGAACTGCGTCTAGTCTGAACATCCAGTTGATAATTTGTTAGCACATATGTTTAAGATTCGGGACACACCTGGTTTTAATGTTTCCCTGCTAAAGATTAAGAGGAGTCTTTTGCCGCTGTGATTCAGCCCTGAAGATTTACAAACATCTGAGAAACAGCTCGGCGTGTTTCAGCGCTTGAACACATCAATGCTTCATTTTCTTGATGAGTCGACTGAGCGCTGGTACATCAGGGAGAAATCAATCCACCATTTCAGACTCCTAAAACCCCAATCACGCAATCTCACACAGCTCCGTGTTCCCACTGATGATTAGTCTGACCATCGATTCTGCTGGTCTGTACTTTGACAGCCTCAGAGGAGCAGATCTAACCATCACAGGAGCGAGGGAAAAGACTCTGACAGCTCCCAACTAATGACCAACTAATGACTCTATCCTGGACTGGTAAACCGTGTCCTGTCTTGTCTTATCGTGTGAAATCGTGTCATTAACACCATTTAACATCAATTTGTGTGGGCTGCAGGTTAAGTCTGATAAGGTTTGTTTGGTTTGTTTCACACTCTGATCTGTTTTATGACAGATGATGACTCGTCTTTGGACTCAGAGAGAGCCCGTTCTGTCAGCGTCATACACACCTTGTGCTCTTCATCTCGGAGGTCTGGCATGGTGCTGATGCAGAGGCTGATGACAGTAACCAGGACCATGACCACAGAGAGGCAGGCGAACACTTTCCCTGCCAGCCCAGACTGCGGGTTTTCTACCACCTCCCTCAGGATCCCGGTCAGCCTGCGGTACCCCTTCTCATTCTGCCTGGTGTTCTTCTTCAGCGTCATCCTCTTCTGCCGCCACTCCTCTTCCCTGCGCTCCCGCTCCGCCACCTCCTCCACCCGGGTGATCATGCGGCGGCGGCAGCAGCGCTCCATATGCCCAGGGTCCACGCCCCAGTAATCCAGCTCGTCGTGCAGTGACACGGCGCACAGTTCCCGCAGCAGGCGGAGCTTCCCTGCAGCCAGGAAGTTAAGAATGACCCTGAAAGCAGTCGGGTTGCGGTCGAAGAAGTACTCCTGGCGTGTCTCATCATAGTCGTCACAAAGTCGTGCGATCTCTTCAGGAGTGGTGCAAAAACGCAGACGCCCCAGACGGCTCTGAGGAAACTGCTCCAAGGTGCTCCAGGGGAAGGTGTAGCGGTTTCCTCCGACGTTGATGAGCACCTGTAGGGTGTGGTCGACCACGTAAGAAGCTTTGGGGTCACGAAGCAGCTGAGCGCGTTTGAAGTAAACGCCTTTGATGGTCTCAGTCTCTGGGATCTCTGTGAAGAAGCGATCGAGGCTGCTGTCGTCGCTGCTGATGGAGTAGGTGCTGAAGTCATGGTTGGCATTGCTGATGATGGGCATGATGGCGAGACTGGAGAGGAACGTCTGGTGGACTGCGTGACGAGGGAGGAATCCTCAGAGAGGCTCTGGAGACAAAGACACAAATCAGGAAACAACTTTTAAGGTCTTTAAAAACAAAGATGGTAAAGAGGCGGGGCTTGAGCCTCTTTGCTAACAGGTACAGGGCGCTAACCTCTCAGTCGAACAGCCACGCCCTTATATGGACAAAACGTATCACTTTAATCACTTCAAAGAGAAAACCAGGCTGTAAAAATGTTCATTTCTGCAGTAAGGATCAGCTTTGCCTGTTGGATTGCTGTGACCATGGTTTCTGCCGTTTCTGCCCACAGCCTCTAGTGGACACTCCAGGAACTGCAGTTAATAACACTTCAGCATCAGCTTCCTTTCATGAGGTTGCCACTGTGATAGCTTAGTATGATCATGTCCATAGGAGGTGCCCTGATCACACATAAACGCTTAAAGTGACTGTCTAACAGCTGATTGGTGAAACCACATTTCATCCAATGAGCTGCTTCCATTCAGTTACCATGGAAATCCATGAATGCAGGAGAAAAGAGCAAATGTTGACACCTCCTGAGGCGGCTCCTCGCCACTTCACGCCTGGACTCGTGTGACTGTGGAAGACTCTGAAACACTGTGACCTTAAAATCCTTCACAGGAAGTTGAAATGTCAGCGCTGCTCTGACTGCTAATGGCTCCTGAGGAGCATTTCCTTCAGAGCAGAGATTATGAAACATGTTTGAAGGAAACAGACCTGTGCCCACATGCAGACACACACTGATTCATCTCCTGTCTGCTCTCAAAGCTGTGATTATGCCTTCTATGGGCTCCTTCAACTCAGACCAGGACACAGCTCCTTCAAAATAAAAGTGTCCCCTCAGAGTCAACTGGTTTTTATGGAAGCACGCTGCTACCTGCCAGGGAAAAATATCTGTAACTCATACATCATGAAAAGTTTTTATTTATTATCTAGTTAACTTATACCACTCACAGATTTCTTCTTTTCTTTATCTTTCACAGCTGTATTAATGTTTCCCCTGTAGATCATTTTTTTAAAAAAACTCAGATTAGAAATATTTGGACTTGAAACCTTCGATTTAATGGTCAACTGTCAGTACAGGAGCTCTCTGACCCTAAATAACCTTTAAAGATTGAGCTCCTCTGGCTGCAAGCTGCAGATTAAACCCCAGAGATTATATAAACTATAATTCTGGAGGTACCACAAAAATAAAAAGCTGCCCTCATGTTTCTGGACAGGATCGAGAGGCAGAGATCTCAGACTTATGAGAAGGGAAGATTCGAGGTCTGGATCTCAGCTTAAAATGAATCCACAGCTGTCAGAGGGACAGATTATACTGTAGAGATAAACCGTTACAACAGAAAACAATTTATTTATTCTAAGACTGAAAAGTTCCTGCTCAGAGACTCCTAAACAATGGTCTTCTTAGAGCCTGATAAGCCTTGTTTCTACGAAGCAGTTCAGTTGAGTTTGCCTCAGTAAGGCATTGACTTAAATCGGGACAGGTCCCAATGACTAACCTGTACCATCCCACATTTTTGGTACCCTGCTGTTGGGGTGCCAGACATACCAATGTATTACACTGCTACAGATATCAAGAGGGGCCAGTTGGCTGTGAAAACGCATACAAGACTAGGGACGGGTACCAAATTAGGTACTTTTAAAGGTACCGACCAAATTCAGTCAAAAGTACCGGGTACTGATTCACGTAAAATCAAAAGGTACCAAGTTAAGGTACCTAAATGCACATTTTGGACTGTGAAGGAAAGAGGAAGAGTAGGCGATTTTTGATGCTGGACATGAACACAGCATTGCAAAGTTATTGAATAACAAATATGCGACATTGAAAAAAAAAAAGATTTTCTTATTAAACATATTTATATTTTATACCACGTAAACACAAAAAGGTAACGAAAATGGGTACCATTGAGTACTGGTGCCGATTGCAGGTACCAGGCATCGGTACCATTGTTTCAAATGTGAAAGGTACCCATTACTATGGATGACCAGGCTTTATCGATCCAACCCGTACCAAATTGTGCTGCTCCATACTGGACCACTTGGTTGAAACAGAATTGAAGTTGGAATTTTCGAGTTCTGCGTGGGAACGCCAACTGGAACAACTCCCAAGGTCGGAATTTCTGACTTAGAAGCACCACCCCTGAGTTCCCAGTCGGAAATTCTACTCCAGCGGTAAATAGTAATTAAACTCTTGTTATATTGTTTTTTTTTTAGAGTTCCTGACTAGTGTTTGTTGCAATAAATTGGCCTTATACATAGTATTATTTGATGTTTATATACAGAAATTAGAGGTCGACCGATATGGGTTTTTTGGGGGCCGATGCCGATGCTTTCCAAATTTGGGCAGCCAATGCCGATATGCATAGCCGATTTTTCCAATTAGATATTCAGGCCGATTGTTAAATAAATATATATTTATCACATTTTTGTGAAACGCAGCAATTTCTGAGCAACTAAAAGAAATCTATTACAACAAGTCGTGACCAGTCCTCTGAACATTTATTCAGCTTTCAAAACAATGAAATATTTTGTCTGAGTAAACCCACAATGTAACAAGCAGTAGTAAACATTCACACTCTTCTTAAAATGTCAAAAAAGAAATTTAAACTTATTAATATAATTTCAACAAAAGTATGTAATGTATCCGAGTGGTTCCACAAGATTGAGGTGCTCATCTTTTTTGTGCCTGATCAAAAATTGCGTCATTTTATACAAGGGATCAAAAATCGGCTTTTTAAAAGAAAGTACGGCCTATGGCCGGTAGAGACAAATGTCCAAAAATCGGCCCGATATATCGGCCGGCCGAGATATCGGTCTACCTTTAACAGAAATACTGCAGTTAAGGCAAGTTTTTCTGACTTCGTATCTGAGACGCTTCACTCGGAAAAGACGTCACTCCCAACTTCCCAGTTCCGGGTATAAATGGAATGCAGCATTAGTCTCTAGAGCTCCCCTTTTTCTATGGTGTCATCTCTGCTCTTCTTACTGTCATTTACTGGTCTGGAGCTGTAGTAGACATCTTTAGGCTGAATTTGGCCTGAGTCATAGGAACTGATCCTAAAGCTCTGGTAGAAAGGTTTCAGGTGTCGTATTACATCACGTCATAAATGCGCCATCATCAGCCCTATCACTGGACAGCACACACAGTGATATACACTTAGTTTCCCTCCCTCACTCAGAGGCAGATTTCAAGTGTTTTTCTGAGGGCTGAGTTTCTAACCCACAGTTCAGGGTCAGGGGATCACAGAAGGGTCAGATCCAGCCTGGTGCCTGTGGGATGTTTGACCCAGTGTTGGTGTTATGGTGTTAAATTTACACCAAGCGCTCTGAGGAGCAAAAGCAGCCAGAAGAGCAGCTTCTGATCCAGTGACCCATAATGTAAAAATATTCACCACATTTAGTTCAAACGCTGCAATGCTTCACTTATCATTTCATATTTCATCTTCTCATTTCAGGATGTGTTTCTGGTCTGAATGTTCTGTTATAATAAAGACGATCAAACGCCTCCTGAAGGATTACTTTCATCAAACACTGACAGAGGACAGTCGTCTTCTTTAACACTCATTTTGTTATACTTCATTCAACTTTAAGTTGAGCGCTGCATTCAGATAAAGATTCTGAGTTTGGGAGGAAATTAACTCAAAGATATTCAGCAGAGGCGACCTGATCACATGACGAACTGACCAATCAGGAAAGAGGGTAGGATCAGAACACCTGTGGATTTCAAAGGACAGGAGAGAAGCCTCTGATTGGTCAAAACTCCACAACAGTGACTCTCAGTAACAACACATCAGACGTCACATGACACCGCTCTGCCTGTTGACTCTGTGGTAAAAAGGTTAAGGTACGTCATCACTGGTTACAGCAAAGAGAACTGGAGACCTTCATCTGAATGTGTCAGTGACTGTGGGCTGACAGTCTTCAACTGACTGAGTCACACTTTACTCTGAAACACCAGAGCCATCTGTGGATGTGAGTGATTAAATGTGTTTCTGTATTAGTCTCAGTTAACTAGGTCTGGCTGTAAATAAGTCATACTGACAGATGAGACTGTGAATCCAGTTTTTACTTTGTGCACTTCATGAAAAAGTTGATTTGTCCAACAAATGTCGTTCTTCGAAGTCTCTGTCCTCAGAGTATCTGTCCTCTTAGGGCACAATCACACTGGCAAATCGTACCATGCCGATCCCCCTGCTTAAGAGAACACCCAGTAGTCACACTACTCCAAGATGAACCAGACTTTAGCAGGTCTCACACACGCACACGGCTCGCCTACGTCATCGTGAAGCGTCTGTTTACACAAAGCGCGACCTCATCAGAGTCAGCACAATGAGACACAAAGAGCACGGCTACAACTTTAGAGACTTTTTGGCTAATGTTCAGTTGTTTTGGTCCAGCACAGCCCTCTAACACCCCCTGGAGAGAAGCGGTTGCAGCGAGCATATGTCTTAAGCCGCGTTTCCACCAAGTAGACCAGTTCGGTTCGTCTCAGTACGCGCATTTTTCAGCGTTTCCACTGACTCGTCCCTGGATAGACCGAGATTAGCCGTCCCACTTTTTGGGACCCTTTCTTATGGGTGCCAGACTGAACCGATCCGCTCCTGGAAAGTGGAGCTACAACACTACAGACCGTTGATTGGTCAAAAGAATCGTCACTTACCCCGACAGCGGCTGCATTTCTCCTGGTGGCACACAGACTTATCTGAAACAAAGCTTGATTGCACTTGGTATCAAAGAGCTACATGACAATCACAAAGAGGACAAAATGCTGCATGTCTTCCATCTCTGCTCTTTGTTTACTGTGTCGTGCTTTTCTTCTTTGTTGGATTTATTAGCGGGGTAAACTGTGTCGCGGTGCTACGGCGTCACGCCATTGTTCAACAGCTGGGGCTTTCGGCATCTGGCCTACCACGAGAGGGCACAGTTTGCTGTGGAAACGCAAATGGGATCAGGCTTAACTGTACCAAACTGTCCCGAACTGTACTGAACCGAACCAGACTGCTTGGCAGAAACGTGGCTAGACAGAGGTGGAAGTAATGAACTACACATGCTCAAGTTACTGTAATTAAGTAGACTTTTTTGGCATTTGTAATTTCATGAGTATCTTTTTAAGTGCAAAATTTTACTCATACTTGAGTACAATTTACGATCAAACATGAACTCAGATTGTTTCCGTGGTTGAATCAGTTTTTGAAAATGTGTTTTTCTTCGGTGCCAATGGCAGAGATGTGACGAAGTAATTTGTCGTGATGCGTTATAGTTAACTTATCTCTACCGAGGAAACATCCCTAAAAGATGGTACCATGACATCACCCTGACGGCAATCTCTTGACAAATCAATTTGAATATATGCTACTGACAATGCAATAAAACATCTCTCGTTTAAAAGTAATTAGAACTCTGAGTATTATTTTAACACCAGTACATTTACTTGCAATTGAGTTTTAATTGTAATTGCTTGTACTCATGCATGAAGTAAACCAAGCCGAAGCGCACCTCTCCAAAGTGTGCCAAAGCAGAGAAGTGAATCATGCTCAAGCACGGCACACTTGCAGCCACACTGGACTTTAGGGTTGAAGCGTGTGAAAGGACGGTACAGTTTGCCAGTGTGACTGCGTCCTTAGTATCTGTCCTTTGAGTATCTATGCTGAGTATCCCATCCACTGGATTACCTTGTGTCTAAAAGTTTTTTTTCTATCAAATTAATGCATGTTTTTAAGGGTTTTCCAACAGTTTGAGTGCTTTGCCATCAATGACTTTTGCTCTTCATGATTTATGCTCTTTATGATTCTCAGTCTAACCTGCTCACCACTCACTCTGCCTCTCTTATTAGGAGTGGATTTAGCGGAAACTAGAAAGCTTGAGTAGAATTTAATACAGGAGGCGTCAGAAAGTAATATTTAACACATTATGATAGTTAATCCTTTCATAATGAAGCCTTGTGGACATGATGGAGATCATTTCATCACTGTGTGTTTATTTCTCCCTGGAGGATTGTTGATCTGGCTCTGAGTTATGAGTTACAGCTGATGTGGAGTTCTTCAGCTCAGGCTGAATTATCAAAATGAACTTTAATATCCCGTTATGTAAATCATCTGATTACTCTCTGCTCTGACAGAGAGCATGAGGATCTGTTCCTGGGGAGGATCAGGGTTTACTGATAACTTTCGACATGACTTGGAAAAAGAACAAGGACAAGAAAAATGGTAAATTTAGGCGTTTTGCTCTCTCCTACAGCACACAGTGAAACTCTCACAGCTCGTTGAGAAGTGTTTAAACACTGACCTCAGAGGGCGCATGCGGACCGCCTTGGTTCTGTCATGTCTCTCCTCTCTTCTTCATCTGTCTCTTCCCGCCTTCATTAATCCATCAGTGGTTAATAGATCTGATTGGCTCTGTGATCAGCTCCGCGCGCCACAGCAGCAGCAGCAGCAGGTTTTTAGATCCAGGCTCTGAAGTTTCTCCGCGTCCGTGCAGCGCCCCGCTGTGCGCGCAGCCTCAGAAGCTCCGGAGACTCAGAGGGAGAGAGAAAGAGAGGAGCTCCTGACATCTGCCTCTGTCTCCTCCTCCTCCTCCTCCTCCTCCCATCAGCAGCTCTACTCAACACTGTAAAAACAGTCAGTTAAAGCAGCTCAACTAGGAGTTCAGAGAGAGGATCCCTCACTCCGTCACAGCTGGAGACAGACTCTAGTGGACACTTAGGGAACTGCAGTTTATTTTTTCGACATGGAGCTCTATTGGTACCATAGACTGTATAAAGAAAAAAATGGACGTCATCTTGCTCAGCGTGATGTGAGGTCACAACGAAAACTGCTCCCCCTGGTGGCTGGCTGCAGTATAGGTCAAACAATCTGTCTCTCCAGTCATTCCAGATGGGCTGTGGTCAAACTTTAAAAAATCACTACACTTCATAGAAATATTTCTCACGTCCGATTGTTGTGGTGATTTGAAGATATTGTTGGGCTGTCTTGTATTCAAGTCCTCTTCTTTCCAAAAATGTAGTTTTCATTTATTATGAGAGGTTAAAAACAAGGTTTTACTTCATGTTTACCAATGATTGACAGCTGCCATTCTTGTGTAGTTTTTTCAGGGATTGTAAAATATGTCAGGAGGTAGAGTCAAGAAGTGATAAGACTCTTGAAAGAAAAAAATATATATATTATTTTTGTCACCCAGCTCCACTCAGGTTCTGTCAGAATCCCTCACAGTCTCTACTGCACGGACTCTGGCTGCACAACTGCTACCAAAGACAGGGGAATTTTGGCTTCAAAACAGTACAATGGTAAATAATAATAATAATAATAATAATAATAATAATAATAATAATAATAATAATAATAGTAATAATAATAATAATAATAATAATAATAATAATAATAATAACAATAATAATGATAGTAATAATAATAATAATAATAATAATAATAATAATAATAATAATAATAATAATGATAATAATAATAAACTTTATTTATATAGCACTTTTCAAAACAAAGTTACATCATAAAAGCAACCAGTAAAAAGAAATAGAAGTGAAGAAGTGAAAGAGAGATAAAAGAGAAATGTAAGAAAAAATATTAAAATATATAAACGACAAAGAACCACCACCAATAAAAGAAAGGAAAACATCTGTAAAAAAAAATAAAAGCATTAAGGAGTGAAACAATTAAAACAACAAAGGATAAAAAATCTGAAAGGATTTAAAATACTGCCCATGATACTGTCACTTAAAGATAAAATATAAAAATATAAAAATATATAAAAAATGTAAAAATATAAAATAAAAATAAAGTAAATAAAGTCACGCTGTCCACTCTATATGCAGTCTATGATTGGGACTGACTCACTGCTAGAGACAGACTCTAGTGGACACTCAGGGAACTGCAGTTTATTTGTTTATTTTGACTCAGAGCTCTATGTGAACTGGCTCCTTACTGGAAGACTCAGTTTATTTCATACCTGTTTAATCAGTGTTTCATTCCTTCTATGCCCCCACCCACCCACACACACACACACAAACACACACACACACACACACACACACACACACACACACACACACTCCTCCGTATGATGAACAAAGAGGTCTTTTTTACAGTGCAGAGCTGTGTGATGTTCCAGATCAGCACTGAGGAAGAAAACCTGTTGTGTTTAAAGCAGCTGAGGGATTATACACACACACACACACACATACACACACACCCACACCATTATGTCACTCATGATTTGTGTCTGTTCTGAAGAGAAACGTGCGTGTGTGTGTGTGTGTGTGTGTGTGTGTGTGTGTGTGTGTGTGTGTGTGTGTGTGTGTGTGTGTGTGTGTGTGTGTGTGTGTGTGTGTGTGCAGATCTAATAAACGAAAGATGAGAGGCTGTGTTGGAGGGGACATGTGACCTCTGTTCGGATAAACGTTTGTGAAACTGGATTACTTCCTGTTTGTGTGTGTGTGTGTGTGTGTGTGTGTGTGTGTGTGTGTGTGTGTGTGTGTGTGTGTGTGTGTGTGTGTGTGTGTGTTTTGCATCGAAACTTGGCTTCATGATGAGTTGTTTTTGTAATTTCAGTGAGCGAAAAGTTCAGATCATAAGAAATCACAGGAGTGTAGTTCTGCCCTCTTTACAGGCTGACTCAGTGTCTCATCTGACAAGATTTTAAAGGTACAGTCTGTAGAAATATAAATAATCATTTAGTATTGCCTGTTTGCATATCTTTTTAAAGGTTCATTTCCAAAAATATATATATGTTTACAAATATTTAGAAACAAATGATCTGTAAATCTTTAAGCCTGTATTTCAGACCTCTCAGGGAAAGAAAGGGAAGCTGTGTTACAAAACGGGTCCGCAGTAAAACAACATTACGATGGCAGGAGTTGCAAAAGGACACGTTGTGCTTTATTTGTGCAAAAACCAAGGTCTCCAGAAAAAAAAACATAGGGCAAAATTGGAAAACATGTAATTGCTTTATCCATGAATGATAACAGTACCTGCAGCAGCCCTTCTCAGAAAATGCTCTTCGTTAGCCATGTTGGCCAGAGGGTTTTGATTAATAATTAACTACAATTGATCAAACTAACATGAAAACTTAAAGCATATGAATTCATAGCACCCCATGTATGTATTCGACTGATCTTTAACCAAACTATATTGAACATCAAGCTATGCATACTCACAAACACAAAGAAACAAACTCTGCTTCAGGGTGAAGCGGTTTCCTCCCCAATCAACACACCTGGCTCATGAGAAAGGCATCAGTTTGTGTCATAAAAATGAATGTTGCAGTTGTCTGCACAAATACTTCACTTACTTTCTCTTTGCATGTGCTTGAGCATGAAGAGTTTTCTTTTAAGAGGTCTCTCTTTTTTTCTTTTTTTATAGGGTAAGTTTTGCAGTGTGCTTCCAAATTTACAGACTTTTGCTTATTCAATTTGATCTGATTTTACTTCACCTCAAATTCATTTTTTTTTTAATTTCTGAGGTCAGATGTGAATGAATTTGGACCACACCTCATGTGTCTGAAATGTCTTCTTAGGAAATTGTTCTTCATTTCTAGTTGCAAATATTTGAACTTAAACTGTCGCTCAATGTGAAATTTTGGGTCAATCTGAATGGGTCATGAGAAAATATGAGCTGCATCAGTGCAGATTTTTGAAGTCTACACCCATGTAAGGTCATGTTTTAATAACCAGGGGATGTGGGTGTTAGTTTCAAAGTCATTGTTACATCACATCTATCTTTAGCTTGTTGCATCCTTTGGCTTTTTTGTTGTATGATCTTCAGCCAATGTCTCGCTCCGTCACCTCGACCTCTTGAGGGAACGTCAGGCTGAGAGCGCTGCTGTTTAGAGACCTTTTCTGCAGCTGTGTGAGTGTTTGGCAGAGGCTCTAAAAGGACTCTCAGTGGACTCTAACTGACCCACGTGCTCTCTGCCTTCACTCACTGACCTACTTACAACACGCAGCGGAGGGAATCGAACCCTGGAAAGAGCACAGCCAACCAGCAGGCTGTAAAATATGATGCATTCTGAACTGTGATGCATTCACTGCATCCGGGAAAAAAGGCATGCCCATCCCAACGTCAGACACACCAGTCAGCTTACTGACACCCTGAGGTCAAAGGTCAGGGATCGGAGGAATAAAATGATCCGAGTCTGACCTCAGACCTGAACCATCCTGCTCATCTGACCACCATAAGAAGGTGACCTCTGATCCCATGGGCTGATGAATATCAGACAAGATTATAATCCAGGGGCAGGAGGGGAGAGGAGGCAAACCAGAGAGCATGCTGGGATACAACCAGCTCTCAGAAGTCAGCTTTACAGGAACATACCCAGAGAGATTAACCCAGCTGGATCAGGGCTGGGGATTCCCACACTCTGACAGACGTGTGAAGCAGACGTCATTATTAAAGATTACACAGAGAATTAAAAGGAAGCGCAGCTTGTTCCAGCAGAGGACAGATGGGGGCGTCTGATTGGTCCTTTAGGATGACTTAAAACCAAAGCTTGATCTTCAAAGTGTGATAGGACAAGAGTGATGCTCCTCATGGGTCTGAAGGAGCCTGCCTCACCTCCTTCCAAGGATGCATCTGAAGGGCCCTTCCTCATTCCCTTCTAATGGTGAATAAGAAGCCTTCCTCATCTCCTTCTAAGGATGCATCTGAAGAAGCCTTTCTCACATCCTACTAAGGATGCATATAAATAGGCCTTCCTCACTTCCTTGAGAGTTTGGTAAGCACAATTGGGGTTGTGGTGGAGGTTTGTGGATTAGATTCCTGGTGGAGGTTTCTGGGGTCATGGTCAATGTTTCTAGATTCAAGGTGGAGCTTTGTGGGTAAGACTTCTGGCAGAGGTTTCTTGTGTAGGTTTCTGGGGCCATGGTCCAAGTATCTTGTCATGGTGGAGGTTTGTGGATAAGTTTCAGCCAGAGGTGTCTGATGGAGGTTTCTGGGGCCGTTGTGGAGGTTTCTGGTGGAGGTTGTTTGGTGTCATGACGGAGGTTTGTGGTGGATGTTGTTTGGTGTCATGATGGAGGTTTGTGGTGGATGTTTTTTGGAGTCATGGTGGAGGTTTGTGGATAAGTTTCAGCCAGAGGTGTCTGATGAAGGTTTCTGGGGTCATAGTGGAGGTTTCTGGTTTCTTGGGTCATGATGTAGGTTTGTGGTGGATGTTTTTTTGGAGCCATGGTGGAGGTTTGTGGATGAGGTTATTTTGTGAAGGTTTCAGAGGTCTTTGTGGAGGTTTCTGGTTTCTTAGGTCATGGTGGAGGTTTCTGGTTTCTGGGGTCATGATGGAGGTTTTTGAGGGAGGATTTTTAAGGGTCTTAGTGAAGGTTTCTGTTTTTTTGAGTCATGATGGAGGTTTGTGGATGAGGTTTTTTGTGGAGGTTTCAGAGGTCTTTGTGGAGGTTTCTGGTTTCTGGGGTCATGATGGGGGTTTCTGGGGTCATGGTGGAGGTTTCTGGTTTCTGGGGTCATGAAGGAGGTTTCTGGTTTCTTGGGTCATGATTAAGGTTCCTGGTGAATGCTTTTTGGAGTCATAGTGAAGGTTTGTGGAAGAGGTGATTTTGTGAATGTTTTAGAGGTCTTAGTGGACAATCTAGTTTCTGGGGTTATGATGAAGGTATCTGGTGAATGTTTTTTGGAGTCATGGTGGAAGTTCCTGGTTTCCGGGGTCATGATTAAGGTTCCTGGTGGAAGATTTTTGAGGGTCTTAGTGGGGGTTTCTGTTTTTTTTGAGTCATGATGGAGGTTTGTGAATGAGGGTTTTTTGTGTAGGTTTCAGAGGTCTGGGTTGAGGTTTCTGGTTTTTGGTGGAGGTTTCGAGAGTCATAGTGGAGGTTTTTGGTGGAGAATTTTTGGGGTCATGGTTGAAGTTTCTGGTTTCTGGGGTCATGGTTTGAGGTTTCTAAAGGAGGTTTTTTAGGGGTCTCTGTGAAGATTTCAGTTTTCTTGGGTCATGATGGAGGTTTGTGGTGGATGTTTTTTCGGAGTCATGGTGGAGGTTTGTGGATGAGGTTTTTTTGTATAGGTTTTAGAGGTCTTAGTGGACAATCTGGTTTCTGGGGGGTATCTGGTGAAAGATTATTGGAGTCATGATGGAGGTTTCTTGTGGTAGATTTTTGAGGGTCTTAGTGGAGGTTTCTGGGGGTTTTTTTGAGTCATGATGGAGGTTTGTGGATGAGATTTTTGGCGGAGGTTTCAGAGGTCTTGGTGGAGGTTTTTTTGGTTTTTGGTGGAGGTTTCTGGTTTCTGGGGGTCATGATGGAGGTTTCTGGAGTCAAAGTGGAGGTTTCAGGAGTCATAGTGGAGGTTTTTGGTGGAGAATTTTTGGGGTCATGGTTGAAGTTTCTGGTTTCTGGGGTCATGGTGGAGGTTTCTAAAGGAGTCTTTTAGGGGTCATGGTGAAGGTTTTGAGGTTTCTTGGGTCATGATGGAGGTTTGTGGTGGATGTTTTTTGGAGTCATGGTGGAGGTTTGTGTATGAGGTTTTTTGTGGAGGTCTTAGTTTAGGTTTCTGGTTTCTTTGTGGACTTCTTTAACTGGTAGAGGTGTGTTTGTGAGCTAGCTAGCTCAGGTGTCTTGCTGTTAACCATAGGTCAGGATATAATGGCCCACCCTTGCCCTGCTGTCTCTTACAAGGACCCCCACCCTCTCTGAAACCCCTGTATGGGACCCAAGCATGCCCAGGCGTGCTGGGGCTTCAACGCCAAAATAAAGCCTGTTTGTGTCGCTGTGAGAGGCTGTTGCTGAGCAGCTCTGCTCTGAGAGGCTCTCCAGAGGATGTCTCTGTGGGGAGTCCACAGATAAAGCTCCACTCATGTTCATGAACGGGACGCTGAGCTGATTCACACTGTGAGCTGTGTTTTCTCTTCTAAAGGAGCAGGACCGTGTTCAGAGACCTCCTGCTCGGGGTTAACACGCTTCAGTGGAATCTCTCTGCAGAAATTAGACCTCGCTCCGGGCGAGTTGCTCGTCACTCTCAATTTGTGCTGAGCCTCCGGGGGAACCACGCAGCGAGGCGACAGATAACTCACCTCTGATTCAGCACCACCACTTGTTAATTAACCCCGCCTCACATCTTGGCCCCACAGGTCTCCACGAGTCCCCTGGCTGTTATTTCAGTAATGCAGCGTGCTGACGTGAGGCGTTTGAAACGCTCCTCTTCGTCTCTGGTTTCTGCTAATGGGATGAGGACAGAGGAAGTCTGCACCAGCACGGGTGGAGGAAACCCAGGGAAGGATCAGATTATGTGGGCCGGGTGTTTCCTTACAGTCTTTGATGATGGACTGGACTCAGTTTACATGCTGAGAGTCTCAGAGAGCCTGGTGCTGTAAACAAAGACACTCTGAGGAGCCGCTTTATGAGGCCTGTAGACCGCTAACGGCGTCAGTTCCTCTACAGACCAAGAGGTCAACTTAACCTTGTATGACGACTGTTTGAGACCCAAGAGAGGACAGGTGAGGGTGTGAAGACATGGAGCTTATAGGGCCTGTCTCACTGCTGGAGACAGACTCTAGTGGACACTTGGGGAACTGCAGCTCTTGGTCTTGGCTCCATTTCTCCCCCCTCTGCAGGTTGCTGCTGGTTTTAGGGGAGTAACTCTGATTCTGATTTGCTTTTCTAGATTTAATGTGATTGACAGATGAAATTATGTCCAGAATAAAAAACACCTTTGAATAAACTGTGATGGATTTTCACACTCTGCACGCCCACGTCTGCACTGTGGAGGAAAAAAACAAACCCTGTTACCCTGATAGGATCCAGTGAGACTCTCACTGGGCTCCTCGAACTCGTAGTTGTGTAACGTGATAATGCTGCTTTCCCTCTGTTTATCTGATGAAACAGGAGTAGATGTATGCTGTGCCCTGATCGGAGAGAAGATTAAAGTTTCCGCATTGATTTCCACCTCTCAGAGCTGATCCTGAACCAGCTCCTCTGGGCCTCTGATCATCGATGAGCTTGTTCTCTGATCAACGCCGTTGAAAGACAGGAATCCAAAGTCAATCCTCTCCTCTTTTAAATTCAGTTAAGCGAGACAAGCCGTGTGTTTAGTCTCGATTCCCTACTGAATTTATCAGAGTTGAGGAAAAATCAATGGAGGAAGTCGTACAGCAGAGATGAAGACGAGGAGGAGAGCTGCTGATTGGAAAACAGAAAGAGAGGGTCAAGAAGGACGGAGAGACGGAGGAACTGCTGAAATCCAATCATTCCCAAGAGTTTAACAAATGAGCTGTGTGAGTGTGTGTGTGAGTGTGTGTGTGTGTGTGTGTGTGTGTGTGTGTGTGTGTGTGTGTGTGTGTGTGTGTGTGTGTGTTAACATTGGCTCTCTACTCCTGCTTCAGGCTCTCAGTTTGTGTATGCAGAGATAACAGCTGGCTCTTACTCTTTAACACTCCATTCTTCCTCTTCTCCTCCACTCACGTATCTTTGTCTTCGTATACTAGCGAGGACCCTCAGTAAAATCATGCTTTTAAAAAATACTGATTAAACTTTAATTGACAGTTCCAAAAACCTGCAGTTCCCTGATTGACCACTGGAGCAGTATTTCTCAAAGTGTTTCAGACCAAGAACCCCAATACCCCACCAAAAAAAAAAAATTTCAAAACTTGTGGTCCGCCAAGCTGGGGACTCCTCTGTCTATAACTCCAGATGTCTGTCAGTCCTGCAAGATGCCAAACTGAGCATGCATCTGGTGTGAGCTGATGTACGCAGTCAACACACAACAAAGCAGAGCCAAACTGGAGACACATCTGGTGTTGCATCACACATATGACAATGTTTTCCAGTAAATCCTCACACCTCTTGTTCCCTATAACCATCTCCCTCCCTCCATACACTTTAACAGTATCATAAACATGGCAGAGAGTATTATAAACAGCACTGCTTGTATACTACACTCAACAACTTAATGGGGAGAAAACATCTTGTTCGGATTGAGTCCCTACCATAGACTGTAAAAAAAAAAAAAAACTGATGTCCACTTGCTTGGTTAAACTGCTCCCCTGGTGGCTGGCTGCAGTATAGGTTAAAATATCCATCTCTCCAGTCATTCCAGATGGGCTGTGGTCAAACTTTAAAAAATGAATACACCTCTTAGAAATGTTTCTCACGTCCGATTGCTGTGGTGATTTAAAGATAGCATTTGGCTGCCTTGTATTAAAGTCCTCTTTTTTCTAAAAAAAATCATTTTCATTAGTTATACGGGGTTAAAAACAAGGCTTTACATAACGTTTAACGATGATTGACAGCTGTCGTTCTCGTGTATTTTTTCCTGGGATTGTAAATATGTCGGGAGGTAGAGTCAAGAAGTGATTAGACTCTCAAAAGACAGAAAATAAACAAAATGCGTGCCGTACTGAGACAAACCAAACTGGTCTGCATGGTGGAAATGTGGCTTAAGTGTCCTCTAGGTGTTCACTTAAACTATATATTTGCTTCTGTCTCTTTAAGAAATTTAAGCCCTATTTTCACCAAGCAGTTCAGTTCTGTTTGTCTCAGTACGGCACATATCGGGGTTTCTTTTGACTTAAAATGGACATGTTCTCAAACTACTGACCCTCCCATTCCACTTTTTGGTACCCTTCTGCTGGGGGTGTAGTCATACTGACGTCACGTACCGTGTGACAGCAGTAATAAAGGACAACACATAGCACATGCCATGTTTAAATCTCCAGTCAACGTCCAGTTGAGGAAAATTGCTGGATGCCTTACATTCTTCTTTGTTTGCTGTGTGCCGTTTTCTTCTTCTTCGTTTAATTTCTTAGGCGTGTACACTGTGTCGCACTGCTATGGGGTCAGGCCATAAAGTAGCTAACGTGGCTATTGGCATCAAGTTTACACACCCCCTAACACAAAGGGCACGGTTGGCCGTGGAAACACAAACAAGATCAGGTTTTACCAATCCCACCTCCTGT
Source organism: Halichoeres trimaculatus (assembly GCF_033239565.1). Lineage (NCBI taxonomy): Eukaryota > Metazoa > Chordata > Actinopteri > Labriformes > Labridae > Halichoeres > Halichoeres trimaculatus. Next base: position 6,393,165 of record NW_027437181.1, on the reverse strand, counting down.
ACCGTACCAAACTGTACAGATCCATACCGGACCACTTGGCGGAAACACGGCTTTTGAAGCACTCAGTAACTCCTTGTTCTCCTGTCATTTGGACTGGATTATGACATCATCTTTTACATAAATACATTTTTATAGGTGTGGTCACATTTTTATTCTAATAGTTTGTAATGTTTTAGTTTTTTTTTAACTGGGGCCCTGATCCTCTGACAGAAACATGTTACAAAGGGTCATGAAATAAAATAACTTGACTCTGATTATAAGACCGGAAATTTTCCTTTTTTTAAGAAACCAAACAAGTACATGTCTCTTACCCTGTTAGCTGACTTCTTCTGTCATGTTTGTCTTTTAACATCTTTACATCAGACATTTTTCTGGAGTGTTCAGCTGAATGAGGCTCAGATTAAGTCTAAAATAAGATAATCAACAAACAATTAATATTGAGTTTATGTGGTGTTAACAGTTTAATACCAGTTTAGGACGATGAACACATGAAGCTGTTTCTTTGGCTGTTGTTGACTGTGTCCTCTTTTGCCTCCACAGTTCTTAAACCCAGAAAATAAACAGACTGAGTGAAGTGGTTTTGAAAAATTCAAAACTTGGTGTTTTTCTGAAATCAAGGGTTTCTTATCGGCTTGCACACTAAAGAGAAGCTTTAATCCCACAAAGCTTTGAGAGCAGCGTCAGAATCACTTCCATGGCAGATTATTCAGACGTGACATTTCCTGGGACTGTTGTGGACTTTCTGAAAGCTGGGATAAATTCCTTTTTGATAATATGAGCTGTGAACGTGTGATTTTCATGATGCATATTAAACAGCAGAGCTGATCTCTCCCACTTACTCCCTCCTGTGTTCTGTTTCTATTCCCGTCAGCAGCTCTGAGTCAAACTGTCCTGCAGGAATCAAACAGGAAACGCTGCTCTGCTCACCAACCTCAGACTCAACAGGCCCGATGGTACAAACACCTGCAGGACTCCACAGCACTGGTATGATCCTGTTCCACTCCTGCAGCACTCAGCCAGCTTCAGGCCCATTATCCTGCACGGAGGATGTTCATCCACTCAGCACCCACATGCTGCACTCTGACTCCTCTGAGTTCATGAACCGTTCAGAAAATAACTTTACATCATCCACGAACAACTGTCAGCCTCCAGACTGCATCAAAGAGGCAGAGAGTCCGTTCAAACGGCCCGCTCCGTCAGGAATCAAACCTTTAACTCCAGCTCTGAGGAGCAGAGAAAGCCCTGCGCTGAGGGTGGATCAGTAAAAAGGAGCTGCACAAACCTTCATTCATCTCATGCTTTGATTCATGCTTTTTTAAGATGGTCTCTGTCATTAGTGATCAGTGAGTGACTCATATAATCAGGGTTTGACTGATCCTGATTATCATCAAGAAACTTCATATCACATTGAGACTGATACAAACACCAGAGACTGGATAAAAGCTGCCGAAGGTGCAGGAAAACTTAACTCAACACAGTTTTAAGGAAACCTGAGAGTATGGACCTTTCTGCACAACCAGGGGCCTCAAACTACTGATCGGACAGAGGGTCCATCAGAGAATATCTGCTTTTTAACCAACACTGAGATCATCAGACATCAGTACAGGGTTATATCTGTTGTTTTGAAAAAAGCAACACAGCAACAAAGAAAGTCTCTAGAATAATCCACATTTCAGAAACCAACTTTCAAAAAACCCAACATTTTATAAAACAGTAACACTTTAACTTACATCTGGGTTCTGGAGTGCTGGGTTCTGGAATGCTGGGTTCTGGAATGCTGGGGTCTGGAATCCTGGGGTCTGGAATGCCGGGTTGAAAATGTTGGGTTATAGGAGGATGAGTTCTTGAATGTTGGGCTGAAAAAGAGAGACTTCAAAATGAGCTTGTAACTACCTGTTTAACAAATATTGATTTATATTAAAATTGATTTATCACTGAGCATTCTTGCACCTTTGAAAAGAGCTAACAGAGAACTTTACTGAGGTGACAGAGACATTAAAAGTTGGAAAAACCGAAGAAGAAGAAGAAGAAGAAGGAGAAGAAGAAGAAGAAGAAGAAGAAGAAGAAGAAGAAGAAGAAGAAGAAGAAGAAGAAGAAGAAGAAGAAAAAGATAAAGAAAAGAAAAAGAAGAAGAAGAAGAGGGCAGTCACTTCAAATGAGGAGTTTTGACTCTTATGCATAGAAAACAGAGCAGGTTTTAGAGGTTTCAGCAGCTGTTGTTCCAGAAGTTTTAAGGTTAAGCTCTGTTTTTTCTTTAAAGGCAAAAACAAAATAAATGAATAAATAAACATATCTTTCTTCTCTCAAGCAGCTCATTATCATTGTAAATAACCATTGCCTTTGTGAAGAAGAAGATAATAATAATAATAATAATAATAATAATAATAATAATAATAATAATAATAACTATTATTATTATTATTATTATTATTATTATTATTATTATTATTATTATTATTATTATTATATATGGACCCTTTTAACAAAATCTGCAAACAATGAATAATCAAATAAAATATATATTTTATAAAATGTAATATCACATATGAAAAACTGAATGCTTTTGGCATCTTTCTAACTTGATTTTCTAGCTAATATAAATTCTTTAAAAGCAGAAAATCCTTTAAAAAATGAGTAACAATTAAAGTTTAGGGCCAAAAGTAGCTTCAGCTGCCTGCTGTGTTTTCATCATCCTCAGGGGGCAGAATACAATTTAAAAATGTATTACACGTTTTTTAGGAAACTAACCATATTTCATATTGCTGAGGGAGAGGTTTCTGAGACTCATTTACCAATTATGAAACGCTCAGCCTTGTAGGGTTAATAACAATCGTATAAATGAGAGTATAATAACAGAGAGGCTTCAAAGTGACGCAGTTCACGTTTGGGCGGACGTCACTACAGCTGCAGCGAACCTCTCGCGATACTCCATGTGGGTATATAAGCGGCTGCGGCCTACTCTCGGTCTTTCTTTTGTCCCCCTTAGCGGTGACGGTGCAACAGTAATCGGTCGTCCCGGCTCCGGGTTCATCCGACACCCTCACCACCCAAGCTGAACTGAGCTCAACCTCCACAGCAGCAACATGCCTCCTAAATTCGACCCCAACGAGATTAAAGTTGGTAGGTGTTCTCTGACAGGGGGATAATAACCGCAGAGCTTCGTTCACAGCCCCAGGAAGCACGGCCTGTGAACGCAGCATGGCCCGTGAAGGCAGCACGGTATGGACGGACACAAAAAGCGACGATTCAGTCACTGAATATGATTTTTTTTTATATTAGCTCTGCATGCTAAACCAGATCGACCAGGTGAGGGTTGACTCTGTGATCTGGACCCCGGGACATGGTTCTGTTCTGGGGACGGATTGTGGACGATACCACGTGGGGGCATGCTAATGCTAATTTTGGCTAATTCCTCAGAATAAGTGTTTAAAGTCTAATTAAAAGACAGAACAGGGGTTAAGTCTGGTGGGGCTAATTAATTTAGGTGTTTTAATTTAACCTATCATATAGAAAGATTTATCTGAAAGCTGAAGCGGGTGAATGATTTTGATTCAGAGCTGAGCAGGAGCTCATCATACATGCGACATATTTATAAGGTCTGTGTGCTAATAAGAAGTTTATCACATCTTTTTAATTAGTAGCCCATCATCTCAGTACAGATAACAGAGCTTTTATCTGTGCATTGTATAGAAATAAAATCAGACTCAGAGTTACCAGAGTTAGGATTCAAGCTGACGTTAAACCCTATGTCAGGCACATTATTGGACATGATTACGCCTCATTATGCTAATTAAATATGAATGTTAACTTGCAGCACCACCTCCTGAACCTTTTGTCAAAGTAAAATTGTCAGTGTTAGCAATAACATCAGGTCCTGAAATTTATTCCACATTTGTTTAGAGAAATTAAGAGTATTTTCTGTTGGCCAACAGAGAATTTTGGCCATTTAAAAGGAAGAAAGTTGATTTATGATTAAGCCAAAAATTGAAATGACCACCATTTTTCTATGGTATATTTTTAGTATGTAAACAAATGCACTCTTTTCATCATGTAACTTATTTCCAGCAGTAAAAATTGAAACCCAGACTGGGCTTAATTCTGAACTTTTATCCGTACTTCATTAGACCTCATAAAAACCTGAGGGTGAGATGTGACTGAGCTGGAAATGTGTCTAAAATGATTTTGAGGGTGAAATGAGTTATGTATGGCTCTGGATTTCTTCATCTGACTTGTCTTTGTCTCTTAGTGTACATGAGATGCACAGGAGGAGAAGTCGGCGCCACCTCAGCCCTGGCCCCTAAAATTGGACCTCTGGGTTTGGTGAGTGTGAACGTCCTTGTCCTTGCATGAACCCTCAGCCTCCCGCCACTATGCCCGTCTGTCAGAGTGATGTGGTATAATCCAGTGGAGGCTCAGAGTGACCCAGCTTTAGGAAACAGAGTTGTTCACACTTATGGACCGCTCTGTGCCGAAAAGTCAGGAACAGAGCCTTAAATTGAAGAGGTCTGCGTCTGTTTGGAGGATTGAAAGCTTTGAACTTTGCCTCATCTTTGGCATTACTGAAGCTTTGTTTGTCCAAATGTGGCCTGAGCTCTTTCTCTAAATTCATTCCATTTTTATTCTGTAATCCTGAAAGTGAAAATGTCCATCTTGTTTCTATTACGCGCTTTCATTTTGGCGCCTCCTGGAGGCCAGCGTATAAATTCCTGACTTCCGAAACTACTACTCTGCTCTAACCTTGATCTATCTTCTGTTTTTTACCTCATCAGTCTCCAAAGAAAGTTGGTGACGACATCGCCAAGGCCACCGGGGACTGGAAGGGTCTGAGGATCACCGTGAAGCTGACCATCCAGAACAGACAGGCAGCGGTGCGTATGACGACATCACACACTGAGCCCTGAGTGGTCACATGAGCATGTGGAGGCTGACCTGGTGTTTGTGTTTCAGATTGAGGTCGTACCGTCTGCGTCGGCTCTGATCATCAAAGCTCTGAAGGAGCCTCCTCGTGACAGGAAGAAGGTCAAGAACAGTGAGTGGCGTCTCCGTCCTGTATGAGGTGATTCTCCATCAGGTCTTTAGAAAGCAACATTTCAGCGCCTTCTTTCTTCTCTTCCAGTCAAGCACAGCGGCAGCGTGTCCTTCGATGAGATTGTGGGTGTTGCTCGCATCATGAGGCCTCGCTCCATCGCCAGGGAGCTCTCAGGTAACCATCCAATCAGGCTCAGGTGTCTCTTGGTGTCTGAATCTCTCTCCAGCCTCCCGCCACTATGCCCGTCTGTCAGAGTGATGGGGTATAATCCAGTGGAGGCTCAGAGTGACCCGGCTTTAGGAAACAGAGCTGTTCACACTCATGGGCCGCTCTGTGCCGAAAAGTCTGGAACAGTTTCAACATTTCATCTGACTGTTGCTATTTATTTCCCTGCCCTGGTTGCTCTTCAAACGCTTTCTCTTCTCTTCATGCAGGAACCATCAAAGAGATCCTGGGAACCGCTCAGTCCGTGGGCTGCTCCGTCGATGGCCGTCCTCCTCACGATATCATCGATGATATCAACAGCGGCAAAATCGAGTGCCCCTCTGAGTAACTGAACAATAAAGAGTTCAAGTGAGAATCATGTGTCTGAGTGTATTTTTCACACCAAACCTGGAAGAGAAACAGGGATTTCAAGAGTCTATCATTTAAGGCTCTTGAATAAAGACCTGAGGATGCTTTAAAGAATGGCACCAGATCTGTGTCCTTAACTGCACTAGCAGTGCAGTGTCCCCTCCAACTTAAATCCTGACATCACTGCCTGTTTCAGTAAAGACAGTTCATAGAGCCCTGCTGTTTCCTAACGACACAGTAGCTGATTGGATTTATGTTAAAGACAGCATTCTGGGGCCAGTGCGTAATGTTTGAGGTGTCAAACTTTTACAGAGCTATCAGAGGGACTACAAAGATTTTCCTCTAACCGTAGAGATGTCAGCTTTGTTGCTCTTAACATTTTCTATATGTGCATGGAGAAATAGTCACGAACAGGTTAATCTTTGCCTTTGGGAAGTAGAAACTGACCATTTCTCTCTGAGGTGAAGCCTGGAAAGGAAAACTGACTAATTAAACCCTTACATACTTCTTGAGGTCAAATTCGGCCCAGTAACTTCAAATGGGTTTAAGATCTACCAGCCTGAGTTAAGGAAAAAGATTGTTTCAGGCCACCGCTGATCAAAATGATGTAGAGCGGTAGAGCCCAGTTTTTAGAACTAGGGATGTCTCGATCCGATCATGTGATCTGGATCTGATCGGGATCGGGGCATTTTTTAACGATTGGAGATTGGGGGAGACAGAATCGGAAAAAGGCTGGGGCCTTGGTTCTTGTTTTTAATTATAATGTGTATAATAGAACATCATCATTCATTTTAGAATATAACTTTGTCATTATAACAAGTACAACGAAATTGCAACCTTATTGTCACACACATACAAGGTTATCTTGTGGTGCACCACTGAGAAGCTTTGTTTTTATTTTGTTGATCCAATGCTGCCCTAAGTGGAGAAAAAAAGTTGTATGCATGTTGGCTAGAATGATACCTTCATTTAAATAAAATAAAAAAAACTCAAAGGACAAGTTGTAGGAGTTTTTCCTTTTCTTTTTTCCTAATGCATTGCTGAAAGATCGGATCGGGAAATATCAGGATCGGCAGAAACTCAAAATAAAATCGGATCGGGAGCAAAGAAAAGGTGATCGGGACATCCCTATTCAGAACCATGACTCAAAATGTAACAACTTTCATTTGTAGTCCAGCTTAATCTATGGTCCAGCTTCAAGTGGAGATGGAAAAATACTAATCTTAATCTGCGTATAAAAGTTTAAAAGTCAGTTATCCAGATTTTTTTTAACTCCTTTGCACTGGCTCTATAAAAGTGTCTTGAAATAAAGATTTTTTTTTTCTTACTGAGGGTATTTATGATTAAAGACATGACACTAAATAAAATCTTGCATCGACATTTTGTTTCACTAAACCTGTATCCCATCTGTCAATAAAGCCTGCCGCCGCTCTTCTTCACCTCCTACAATATCAACAGCCCACCAACTTTCCTGCACCTGTGGCTAACCTTAAGTAAGATACAAAAAGACAAACCTAGAAGGAAACAGATTTTCATTCTGTGTGGATGGATTCATTTAACTGCTGAACCAGCTGAGTGTAGATGCTTGATGTGTGGTGAGACATTAGCAAAAAAAAAAAAAAAAGAATGAGTTGAGCAATATTATCACTATTCGCAATCATAGTCAGGTATTATTTTAAAATTTTTGCAAGTTTATACAATCTTTTTCAAACTTTTGAAAAAAAAAACATTTGAATTTTTAAATTTTCTAAATTTTGTGCAATTTTGCAAAGTTTGACATTGATCTTTTTTTTTGCATTTTTGGAATTTTAGCTGACTGGAAATTTTTAACATTTTTGCAAATTTTTTGATTTTTTTTTCTTTTGTAATCATTTGTCTTGCATTTTTAGCTTTTTAAAATTCTTGCTTTCTTACAAAAAAATCAGCAAATTATCAAAATGTAAGACTTCACATGTTCAACTTCATAAATTCCAAAAATTACTTTTTGTTTCCATAATGAGTCACTACATTTTCTCTATTTTTTTTAGAATATTTTACACCATAGTTTTTGTTGTGAAAATAAAGTTCATTTTGTGGCTCCAGAATTTCTTAAACCAAGGTGAGCTGAGGCAAAATGTTTTTTTTTAAAGGTTGCAGATCAATACTTCAGCTTGTACAACTCTTTAATCTAGAATATCTCTAGTGACAAAATATAATTATTACTGCTATTTTAAATTTTCTTTTTTTTTTGTTTACAACATAGCAGAAAAAAGTTTTTTTCCATTGGCTTGAATCCTATTCTGTACAGTTATAAGGTCGTACTTTAAAAAGAAAAGGGAACAGGGTGATGATACTGAGTCCTGTACTAAAGTCTAACTCTAACCTGTAAACTCAGTGATGACCCAATGCAGTTTGACTTTTTATACAAAATATTTATTGAAATTCTCAAAACCATCAAAAAGCATTCTACAAAAGTATAAATGTTTCAAACAGAGAAGAGGAGCTGCTGGTTTTGCTCCACGCTGCATCCCAGACCACCTCAGGGGCTCTACGCTGAGTCAGATCACAAAGTTGGCGCACAACTACACCCACACACACACACACACACACACACAGTCACTAACGAAGACTTGAAGTTGCTCATGTTTAGACTGAATGAAACCTGCATCTCTGAGTCTGGAACAAGCTGCTGCTGGACTGGTCTGATTACGCCCCCCTGTGGTGACCTGAGGGAACAGCTCGTTTCTCAGGGAGCGTGAGCTCACACGGTGTTTGTGAGAAACGGGGCAGACTCATAAGAACAGGAGGAAGCGCTGATGGAGTCCGACTTTGTGCTTTGTTTCTAATTGGAAGACTGCTGCTGCCCCGCCACAATAAAAGCCCCCTCACCTCACTGACCTTGCATGTGCTGATTCATCCAGCTCTACGATGACCCAGCAACACTTGAACGCACCACATCCAGCCTGTGATAGCCTCAGTTCACCAGAGCTTCATCAGTTCTCCACCTCCTCCTCCTCCTCTGCTTCGTTCTCCACCTCAGGGTCCTCCTCCATGCGCTCTTCTTCCTCCTCCTCTTCCTCTTCTCGGCTCTTGTCGTTCTCTGAGTCGGTCTTCTTCTCTTTGTCTTTCCTCTTCTGCTCAGAGACTTCCTTCTTTCCTTTCTGGCCCTTTTTGTACACTGTGGAGAAACACAAAGACAGGAGCTGGTTCATATCCAGGCTATGTGTTAGTGATGATGAGATGAGACGCTGGTTTAAGTAGGAGCTCTTCAATCCAGAGTTTGGATCAGTTTGGTGTATACCATTCTTTTTCCTGCTCTGGATGGATATCTTAACCCTCTGTCACATCTCTGTACCAACAGTCTGAAAGCCTCACATCCTAACCTCCTCCCTGATGTCTTCTCAGTCACACTCAACGAAACCACAGGATCTGTGTCTTGGGGTTTCTCAGACGTACAGACCTTCCAGAGCTTCTCGGAGCGGCTCCAGGAATCGTTCAAACTCCATCTCCTCCATCGCAGCCAGAACGTCTCCTGCATTCAGAGTTTTCCTCTTGGCCTTCATGGCGAAGTTGTTGGCGCTGCAACAGGAGAAAAAACAAGAACGTTTCTTCTACGTTCACTTGATGAAACTGAAAGTCAAAGAACTGAAGTGTGTCTGCGTTGACTCACTCACTGTTCTCTCAGCGTCTGAGGAAACGTGTCAGGTTTTGAATTCATTAGGAATAAACAGTTTTATGAATAAACTGGGGGTGTTTTCATTCTTACCAGGACGTGGCGTACAGCACAAACACACTGGCAGCTTGTGAAATGGCTCTGCGAGCTTCTTTGGACACGTTCACCCCATCTGGGAGCTGTGAGGAAAACAAACGATGCGGAGGAGTTAAGCTTGGAGCTGCTGTGAGGACGGATTTCATCAGAATACACAGACAGGATGACACAGAGGTGAACAGAAACTCGTGCATTCAGCAGATTTAGTCAGATCTCTGTTAAACTTAGACTACACTGCTCCCCTCCTTAGCTCTGGGGCTTTCTGATGTCATCCTGAGGCTCGCTCGGGGGACTGCTGTGCCTGTCTCCCTGTGTGCTGATGTTTGTCTCTGTGAAGCAGCAGCAGGATGTGCTCATTGACATCTTGCTCAGTCTCTGCAGTGTTCTCCATTTCTGGATCTCACTGCACCGTATTTCCGGCGGCTGTGGCTGCTGCTTCTTCTTCTTCTGTCATGTAAAGTGGTTGCAAACAGCTCCAGGATGCTCTACAGCCACCGTCTGGCATGAACACTGAACTACATCCATGCACCTGTGATTTCTTTGTAATTTCTAAAGGAGATAATATTTGTATTACATGTTTGAAGCTTTGAAAATCATGTCCTATCTTTAATACAAAAAAAAAAGTTATTAAATGCCATTAGGCGCTACTCAAATCCCCCACTTTTTAAGTTTTCAGCCTTTATTTGGAGAGGACAGGACAGCTTATAGAGCAGGACAGAGGCCACAGGTTGGATTCAAACCCAAACCTTTGTTTTCATTAAGGCTAAGCCCTTTTTTGACCTGGTGGGGCTTCCATAGACAAAGCATGAGGCCACTTGCATACTGGTATTCTCGTGAAATAAACATAGAGGTCTATGAGATATGTAAGGGGGGTCATGCCACCCCTGGACCACCTCTGAACTGAGTCCTGCTCGGACACCCCTTTGTTAAACATGTCTGTTTTTCGCTTCCACGCTTCGTCTTTGTGTTTACACATTTGAAGAATAAAGGTAGTCCTGGTCCCGGTTCTGGTCCCAGTCTACTCACCGCCTCCTTGATGATCCGGGTGATAACCGCGTTGGGGAGGTTCAGGTCTTCGGGCCTCTCAGCCATGTGTCCCCGCTCAGTGAAGCGTCCTCAGCGGATGAAGGAGACCACGGAGAGCCGCTGATGCTAACTGATTAGCTCCTGTGCTAAGTGAGGTAGCTGCTGGGTTCAGGTCTCAGGCTGGGGATCCTCCGTTAGCCTCAGAGTCCAGCTCAGAGTCCACTTTCGGGAAAGGTCTGATCTTATGGGTTGGTCGTCTCTGCTCGATTGATCTGTACTCTGGACTTTCCCGCGTGTCCACCTGATTTGTTTTGGGACGTTTCCCGCGAACCGTCCAAGCACGAGCCGTCCTACGTCACCTTTCAACTTCGATCTTCGACGCAGGCGTGACGTAGAAACGTGCAATGGCGGGAGGGGAGAGTTTTCAAGATGACATTTTAAAAGAAATTAGCCTAACATCTATCTATCTATCTATCTATCTATCTATCTATCTATCTATCTATCTATCTATCTATCTATGATGCTTTCATAGCAAAATACAACCTGGATTGTACTAATAGACAATATAATGTAGTAATCAAGGCAATTCCACAAGCAATGATTAATCAAATCCAAGGGATGCTGACCTACTCTGTGGTTATTTCACATTTGCCTTCTTTAGTCATAGATGGGTGTAGTGTTTTGGATAAAAAATGCAATAATAAATTCTTAAGGACTAATTTCACTTCAATTTGTTTCTCCTCACCGTTGAAGAGGGCCCCTTTGTTCAAAGAATACTCCAGAAATGTTATAAGTAAGATAAGAACCGGTTACCTTTCCTTTCCAGTCCCACCCAAGGCTCACGAAGTTCATTTTAAAATGTTGAATGAAATTTATCCGTGTAATGACTTCTTACATAAAAGGTTTAATGTAGATTTAAATACTTGCACTTTTTGTAACAGATATTGAAACGCTAGAACATCTTTTTTTCTCATGTGACCTAGTTAGACCCTTTTGGGATACTTTTCAATATTGGACAAACCACAATGATACAATTACTCAGAGATTAACATACAAAAACATACTTTTTGGTTTAGTGGAGGACAAGAAAGCACAGTTTGGGAATAATAATTCAATCATCTTGGCTAAGTTTTTCATACACAAATGTCGCTTTTTAAAAGTTGCTCCAATATTTGATGCATTTCAAAATGAGATCAATATATATAAAAAATGTATGAAATGTTGTAATTCTCAAAAAGCCCTATGTCTATATGAGTACCTTTGTACTTTAATTCCTGATTGACCGCTTGTGTTTTATTTATTTATTTTTCTTTCTTTTTGTGTTGTATGTAAGTTATCTTTTTGTTATTATTGTGATTGCTTGGTCTTTTTTCTTGTTATAAGACTGTTTTCACTTAAATGTAATGCCTTGTTAATTTGTACATTGACAAAAAAAAAAAAAAAACTTCAAGAACGAAAAAAAAAACTATCTATATCTATCTATCTATCTATCTATCTATCTATCTATCTATCTATCTATCTATCTATCTATCTATCTATCTATCTATCTATCTTTCTATCTATCTATCTATCTATCTATCTATCTATCTATCTATCTATCTATCTATCTATCTATCTATCTATCTATCCAAACATATAGTGCAAAAGGAATAAAATAGAACCACAAAATAAAAAATTATAAAAACAACCTCTGTACATTTTAAATATTGAAAAAATTACAACATTTAACTCAAAACTGTTAACGATAAGATAAGAGAGATCTCAGAGAGTTTGTAGGCTCTCTAACACATGACAGGTAGAAACTGAGATCCAGTTCATCATCACCTGTCTAAATCATAATGATATGACAGAGATATTTTTAACAATGTACAAATGTATATCCTGAATTTCTCTATCTCCCTGAGGAATATATCCACAAGCTTTTGGATAAAGAGGGCGCAACTGTTCAGCTGTCAGCCAAATATAAAACAGCTTGTCACAAAGTGACTGCAAAAGTGTTATTGGGCAACATTTTTTTTATTATAATTAATTGATTTACTTATTTTGGATATTGCTCTCCATATTTTTGATTGTTGATGTTTTTATATCCTTTTAGTTAAACAATGGTTTTGCCTTTGTAAAGGAGAGTACTGGGTTCACTTTCTTGAAAGGGCTCAGAATTTGATGGCTCACTTCTGGATTTTAAGAATTAGTGGGTGTTGAGCTAATTCTCCTCTGCATTCCTTATTTGGTGTTTTTGTACTGAACATGGAGGATGGATTTGCAGTTTTAATTTGGTGTTTATGCCATTTCGTATCATGGACCACAGACATAGCAACCATAGTGAGAAATCTCTCAAGATTCAAGAAAGCTTTCCTGGCATGAATGCAAAAGCATTGTTGCCAAAGTATCACAAACAATTATACATTTCCATGAATTCCAAATGATAAGGCTCTAGATTCAATGCTATTACAAATGACATGTAATGCCAAAGATATTTTACAAAAAAATCATTTCAAATAGTTTTAACAATAAATGAAAACACATGCGAAATCTTAGAGTTGTGATCAAGATTTATGTTTTATTCTCAAGCTTTATGGTCTTCTTGAAACAGTCACAATCTCCCATAATTCCTTCAGACAGCTTCAGTCTCTCTGGGGCCTAATTTTAATCCCTCTTCATGTGACAAACCTGTTGTACTTAATCAGCCGAGAGCAGGTGTTTCTCAGCTGTACCCTGGAGTTTGTAGTCTTTGCTCTAGCTTCGGTTAAAAATGAACTCTTATTGATTTTTAAGGCACTTTGATTTTCCATAGCATCTGACCTTTAAAGCTCAGTGTCACAAGTGAACACTGAGGGAGACTCAAACACTTAGACTTCAGTCATTTAGTGTTTTTAATTCAGAGTTTCATAAAACTGTTACAACCTGAATCAGCGTGATTGTACCAAACGTAAACATCAAACAAGAAAGCAGACAGGACGTCCAGTAGTCAGACTCCTGAGCCTGGGAACGAGCCAACACTGCTGAACAGTACAGAGTAAAAACTGTTGGGCTGCAACGATCATGAATAAAAACATTTTATTATAAACCAGCGAAGCTTCTCCACAGGTGGATTCATCTAAAATAAAGTGCAAGTGAAACAATGAGACGTTAAAGCGGGGCTCAGGGTTTGAGCAGAGCGGACGCCAGGTCCTGGATGATGGCCGACTTGAGCTGAGGGTGGAGGCTGATCTTCAGCAGTTTGCTGCTGGAGTATTTGTTCCTCACCGCCTGAGGAGAGAGCAGAGCAAAGAACGGTTCAGTTACCACATCAGACACAATCACAAACCATCAAGTCTTTGTGGATCGTGTCACACTCACCTGAAACTTTGTTTTCCCTTCATTCACTGTCACCACATTCTTGGCGATGTGCTGCATGATGGGCTTCAGGTGAGCCTGGTCGTACGTGGAGTAATGCTGCTGACTGGGAGACTGAAGACAAGGCCACAGTTAAACCTCTCAACACAGACTTAAAACAGTAAAATGACTCGATGAGAATCAGGTGCTCGCTCAGGTAAAAAGTCACTCCTCTCAGCATCAACTGTCCAAACAACACTCAGACCAGAGCTCAGCAGCTGAAAGAGAGCTGGAGGGCTCTCCTTAGACTGGATTCATTCTGACTGTCAACAGATCGAGCTGTAGCTTCAGGAACACGCCCAGTTAAAGGGTTACTCTTTACTCCAAAACACCAGTCCTGATGCTGTCAGTAGGACCCTGGTCCAAGCTGGATCATGTAGCAGTTTAGACGGTGAGTGTTGTTCATCAGAGACTGGTTTGAAGACTCGAGCAAAGGTCTGAGAACGTTTTAGGACACATGCACACACGCTGCAGAGCTCTGCCTCCACTCATTCTGTGTGAGGTTGAAGCTGGTAGACTCACCCAGGGAAGGCCGCCCAACAGCAGCTGGGAGAGACACAGGGAGGCAGCGGCGATCTCAGAGGGTCGATAATGAACCATGTCGTAGTCGATGAGGGTCAGCTCCATCAGGTATTTGGCCATAGTGTGGCGCTCCACGTCAGACTGTGAAACATCAACATGCTTTGAGAACATGTGCTCACCTGTCTTCTCTAAAGGACAACACTCAGCCCTGATTACCAAGCCTACCACGAGGGGGCACGGTTTGCTGTGGAAATGCAAACAGGACCAAGCTCAATTAAACCAACCCATAATAAACCGTACTGATCTAAAACGGACTGCTTGGTGGAAACGGGGTTCATCGTACTTCTATCTGTGGAGCACACTTGTCCAGGCCTCCTCACATCTTTATCAAAGACTCTCAGGTTTAACTGAAAGATCACCAGGAAACATTCATCTTTCAAAGAATCACGTCAGAGTTAGACTGGGACCCTGAACTAGCCTCAGGACTCATCGTGTGACTGCTGTGAGGATTAAACAGAGTTCTCTGGATTAGAGTCTCTTTTCAGACAGAACCTGCCCCCTCTGTATAGACTTACCATACAGTTTGAGATTTTGTTAAAGACGTTCAGTAAAACTCACATTTGCCACCTTGGATGCCCGCCTGAGGAAGTGTAGAGGAAGAGGACGGCCCAGCTGGAAGTTGAGGCTCCTCAGTACAAGCTGCTCCATCTCCAAGATCTGAGACTTTGTGAAGGCATTGTCTGTGATGTAGGCAAAGTCTCCCACCTCTGGAGCATACATCTCCTCATATTTACATGCCACTAGCATGGCTGTGACGCCCGCAAGCTGCAGCTTCCTGCGAGAGACAGGCTGGACCTGCAGCAAAACAGAGGAGTTTTAGTACTCAGCCCATCATGAAATAAGGACTCAGATCAGCTCAGGCAATGTTTACCTGCAGGAACCTGTCCAGGACAGCCACTGTGAGGTACAGAGTCTCCTGCAGCAGCTGGAACCTGGAGTGAACCTGGACCAACCAGTCGATGAGCAGAGCTCGCATACGTTCAGTGATCTCGTAATCCTGCATGTAGTTAGCTCGGATGGCCTGCTGCTCCTGAGGGATCGAATACAGAGGTCAGACAGGGGATGATCACAGGTGAGCAGGTGGGTGAATGAAGGAGGAAGAGGACAGTCACCTCCAGGACGTGAAGATACTTATAGATATCTTTGACGTATTCTGAGCAGAGCTGTGGCTGGTCAGCGTCGTCCTCGTCCACGTCCTGCACAGCGAGCAGCGCCTCAGAGAACGCCTGACACAGCTGCTCCTCCTCCCCTGCCTCACTCATGGAAACATCAGCTGACTCTTCTGGGATTGTGGGGACCGGGTCTGCAGGAGCTGGGACCCGGATGATCGGGAGGACCTCCTGGACTGCCTTGGCATTCTGGGTACACTTTGGTTTGGCTGAGGCTTTGGCTCGTCCAGTTTTCTGGGGAAACATCAACCCCATTTTCAGCTCTTTGGGAACAATTATTAGACTCCAGGTTTGACAGGCAGCCAGTAGCTTTTTTTTTTTTTTTTTACAATTATCGTGGTATATGAGCACATTAAACAAGTCCTCTGATCTTCTGAACTGTGCTTTCCATCCTTGCAACTATGTTTTAGTTTTTTAAACCTTGTTTTCCATCCATTAAACAATGTTTCAGTCATTTGAACAGTGTTCTCCATTCGTGCTCTTACCTTTGTGTTGACTGCAGCTGTAGGGCAGTTGGTGATCTCTCCCAAAGCGGCTCTCCTCAGACCAGCCGCCGGGTTTTTAGACATCTTCGCCGGGTTCTGTGCGGTGTGGAGCTGCTGTCACAGAAGCGCAAGTTACTAAAGTACCTAACTATATCTTAATATGTCATTTAAAACCATAAAACACAAACACGCACAGGCCAGGAGAGCCGATGATGTTAGCTTATGTTGCTAACAGGTGACGTGATTATCTGCCGAGTGACTAAAGAAGAAGTTTCCACTAAAGAAATAAAGAATTAAAGTCGATTTTTACTTACCACACCTCGAACTTCGACAGATGACATGGTTAACGGGAGGGACAAGGAGAAAAAAAAACGTATCAAATCCAGCAAAGAGCGAGAGAAACCAGCAACGACACGTGAAAAATGTTTTCAACAAACGAACATCAACAAGCAGGAGCAGATTTCAAATAGAGCCCAAGCCCCGCTGATTGGTTACGGCTTTGGAACAACGCGTCTGATTGGCTGACGGCCTGGGGTTAAAGGTCAGGTTAAACGGAATAATGGCTGTTTATCTACAGGGCATATCTTTTGAAATAATGTAGTATTACAACCACCACACAGTCAATGATTACAACGCAGTCTATGTATTATATATATTCAGATGAAAGTAAGCCCATATGCTGGGCTGTGTGGGTTTAGACACGCCGCGTGGAGTTTAGTTTATTTACGTTTCCACGGTAAATGAAGGGCGAATAATAAAAGTGAAAATCTGTCCGTTTTCACACCTGCACTACAGGAACATGATAAACAGGTATTAAATGTCAGAATTTAAGCTATCTAATTTTTCAAGAAACTTAAACGTAATAATATCAAAAATAATAACAATGATAGACTTGCTATTCATTTTTTTTCAGCAGTAGTAGATTTAGCATTATTAATTTAATAAATTATAGATTGTAATTTCTTGAATTTCCCCCCGGATATAAATGAAGTATTTTCTAATCTACTCTATTATCAAAATGGTTGGTGAATGTGAAGTTACTTTACCCAATGTATTTTATAACAGGTGCCTAAGTACTGATATTTTATCTTCCTTTCATCACATTAAATTAGTTTTTCTACTTTGATTCTAATATATATATAAATATATGTGTGTGTTGAAAAGCAACTCTTGGATGGTAAAAACGGCACAAATGGAGGCTCATAGTTCTCATGCATTTGGAGCTTTTTGTCCTCAAAGGCCACCGTTAGGAGGGGTTTAGGAGCACCACGCACTAGGTGCACAACAAAAACTTGAGAAATAACTCTTGAACCAACAGACAGCACCGTGATGGACAGCAAACCTGTCTAGGTTTACCTGCCTCTCACCTTAAAACAGCAGAGTATTTGAAGTTATGAGATTATAAAGTCATTATTATGTAAAAAAAAAGTTTAAGCAAAAAAAATCTAAATAAACAAACAAAAAAAAGGTATTACATAAAAAATCACAACTATATTAAAAAAGAAAAAAAGGGGAGAAAGGGGAAACAGTCTAACAGAGCAGACCTAAAGTTAAAATCTTGAGGTCAAAAGTGCACAGTTTTAGGTGTTAAACCGACGATGAAAAATGAAACATCAGTTACAAGATAAAACATCCAACACGTCAACTGAAACAGTGTCCGGACGAGAAGATCCTAAGACATAAAAAAGCCAAGTATAGTGCTGTACGGTCACACAGAGAGTAGAACAGAAGCACCTCTTGCACAGATGTTTGTGGACACAAAATAGTAAAAGGTTTGAAAACCACCATAAGATTCTCAAATAGGCTCAGGAAACAAGAGTCACAAAGAAACTTTATATAGTCTTCAAGTATTCAAAACTGTTAAATAAGTACAAGATGTGTTCAAATGATTTACATATCAGACAATATACGCACTGCCCCTTTAATTCTCTTTACACGTTTCCCACTAACCCACGCAACACTCTAACAGGTCCCAGAACTATTCACATTAGCTTTTTATTTGATTTTTTCACTTTGTTTTGAATCAGTTGTGAATCTTGACAGCTGTCTATTGGACAAAGAGCACAGAGACGTTACACCTGAACAGGTTACAGTGTAGGATGGAGACGTCCGACCACGAGGAGGGAGGGGGGTCAGAGGGTGGTTAGCTGCTGGTGATATGAACAGATTAACACAGAGAGGAAAGGGTTAACATTCAGTCTCAGTTGATCCCTTTAACTGTCGGACAGAAAAAAAATAATCTACAGAAGGACTGACAGTGGGCTGTTCTTCACGTGTTTACAATCGAGCACATGCTTCAGCTCTATGAATCCTCACTGATCACAAACACGTCGGGTCTGAATGTGTCAGAAAGCTCTGAGTTAAGGCACCTAATGCTGTGACCACAGAAACAAAGGGGTTTCATTTCTGCTGAAACTCAAAGTGTGAGCGCCTGTACAGAGAACAGACGCTGCTACAGAGGAGAAACGTGTTGGGAGTTAATGCTTCGACCCAGACGCACACACCAGGTGAGGAAGGAAATTAGCACCGGACACAAAAGAACAAGGAATTTAAGGTGCTCAGATTACGTCACCAAAGTTTAGTGTTGATGAACTTCAGTGAGCTCGCATTATTTAAATTAAATATGAAAGCACGGGTTGTGAGCCAGTCTTTCTGTACATTACTCCGACAGGTGCCTCTATCAACCACATGTGCCATGTTTCCATTATACCTACGATCCTGCTCCCGCTATAAAAGTGTGTATGTGTGTTTGTGTGTGTGTGTATATGTGTGTGCTTTCATTCCTGTATTTACAGTGCTGTGAGGTCACCATGACCTCTGTGAGTGTGAAAGCTGCAGACAGGCCCCATGTTTCTCTTCAGCTGGAGTGGAGACATGATGGAGTCACACGGATAATGAGAACATGGCACGGGTCGGACTGATGGTTCTCATGGACCAACCACAGCACGCCATGCTCAGCGTGGATCATCACACTAAAGTTACAAACTATGAGAGAAAGAAAGGAATAAAAACCTGCCGATGAGACAGAGGGGACAGTCACCATACTGTACACTTTCTACATGTTCCATGTCCTTTCTGGATATAACAAGTGCATTCATGGAGAGGACACGTAGACCTGAACCTGGGTCCTGTTCTTCACACAGCTGATGGATGTTAACCTTCAGACTTTACTGACTTTAATATTCCACTGAGGAGAAGAACAGGTCAGTTTCAGGCTAACAGCACCTTCTAACGTTCCTCACCTTCTTCCTGTTTTTAAATTACTTCTTTTACATCAGCACGCGCTGATCAGAGTCATCGCTATGTACAGAGAGCTGGAGTGATGAGCTCCACAGCTTATGCATTGAGCCTCAGAGACTGATCCTCTCTCCTCCTGGAGGAGATATCGATGTCTATGGAGTCTTTGCCCACGATGAGTCGGAGACGCTTGGCTGGAGGAAGTGGAATGAAATCATCTTCAAACTCATTGTCAAAGTAGTCATCGTCCTCTTCCTCCCCGTCCTCGTCCTCCTCCTCAGATGAAGGGTCAGGCAGGACCTTCTGGGTCCGATGTCCCCCATTCCTGCCATCCAGACTCTGACTCATGTCCCCGTTGGTCTGAGATATCCTGCGAGCGTCATCCTCTCTCTTCAGCTGAATCTTCAGCTTCGTGGAGTTGCTGTGCACGCTGGGGGCGTAGCCGTTATTCAGCTTGGCGATGTACGAGCTGCCTTTGTCCTTGTCGTGGTCCTTGCTGAACTTGATGCTGATTTTGCTGGAAGAGGCCGAGTTGACGGCAGAGGCGGAGAGGTTGGAGGAGCCGATGGGGTCGCTGGCGTCGTTGGTCTTGCTGCTGCTGCTGTCCCTCCGCCGGCGGAGTGTCAGTTTGGGAATCCCTGTGTTGTTTTCAAGGATGAGCTGAGCATCATACCGAGTGATCCGGCGCTTCTTCTTCCCCTTGTCCTGCGACCTGCAGCTGCTCTTACCTTTGTCCCTGCGGAGGGATTTGCTGACGCTGGCAACCCCGTTGTAGTCCCTGTGTCTGTCGGCGAAGCTCAGCAGCATGTTCCCACCGTCTGAGAAGTTCGCCGTGTGGCCCGCAGCCATCGGCATGAACGGCTCGCCATACGAGTCCTCGCATTTGATCGTCCTGTCAGACCCAAGCCGTGTCAGACGTTTCTGTCTGCACGAGCCTCTCCTGGCGTAACCAGAGTCTAACGCTGGCGTCTCCAGCGCCACTCCGTGACGGAGATACTCCTCCATGTCGGCTGGCTCTGTTTTTATCACCACTCCACCAGGGACTGGGCTCAGGCCGTCCATGGCACTGGGCTCCAGTTTAACGCCCCCTGCCGTTTCCTGGGCCTTTATGAGGGTCCTTGTGGACCTACGAGTTCTGTAGGTGGAGCAGTGGCTGCCCTCGACGCTTTGCACATGCGACAGGTTCCCGTTCTCTTTTGCAGCGTGCCGGGTGAGACAGCCCCGTGTCACCAGCTCCTGTCCATCCCTCTCCTTCTTCACAGTGACACCTTTACACAGCGACACCTTTGAGTCCCTGAGACCCAGCTGAAGAGTCTCCCCTTTGGCCAACGCCTTAGGCTCCGCCCCCCGCCTGCGACTCCGCAACTGAACTTTAGCGAGAGAAGGCTTGGATTGGGATTTTAGTCTCTTTGGTACCCTGTTATTGTGGACTCGACCTTGTTTGGAACATGAGGTAGTTAGGGCTCTGGACAGAGTCTGTCTGGATTGAGTCCTGTTTTTATATTTCAGGCCAGAGGATGATGAGGAGGAGGAGGAAGGTCTTTTTCTGGCAGCTGTTGGAGCACAAGAAGAAAATGCATGCATTAGAAAAGTGGACGCACACACACACGCACACAGAGATGTGAGCAGCAGAGATGCTGCTCAGGCTGTGAATGCAGAAGGAGGTAGTGTAACTGGTGTAACTGGTGTACAGTCTGAGATCTGATGGGACCTCAGCCCTGACAGACTCTTACACTGATGCGTTTTTGGCATTTCCTGAGAGTCTACGTCTGTGTGGGAGCCGACAGAGAGACTGTCCGAGCTTGGGTTTCCCTCCCCGAGCTTCTTCAGCCTGTTGAGACGTTTGTCCGTTTCTCGTAACCCGTACTTGCTGTTGATCACCGGCACTTCCACCGGCAGCCCAGCTTTGGATTTGAAAGCACCGGTTCCCCGTCTGCAGCACAAGATAATAGACAATCAGACATCACTGGCACTTGACATCGGAAATGAAGACAGCCTTCATATATTTTGTGTAAGTGGTTTTCTTGTCTTACTCACCGCTCACATGTGTAGCATTCACAAAATTCATTATTCTCCCCGAAGAACCCGTCCCCATAGTAGCAGGAGATTTCCTCTCCTGGTTCGATGTCCCTCAGGACCTTCACACAGGCTGTGTCCCGCCCTGTTGACACAAACTACACAGAAAAACCACTTTGTTAACAGAGCTGCAGCAGTGGACTTGAAGTCAGCCCATCATCTTTAGATTTGGTAAGATGCTATGAAAAACAGGAGCCCACCTTGCAGTTTGGTCGACAATCTGAAACAGAAGAAATAAGAGCCGGAGGTTAGTCATTTCCACGTTACAGAAGATGTTTTTCTGGCCTGAATCCTTTCGTCATAAAGTATTAAACACACCCCTTCAATAAGAGCGTGGGGTAAAATACCGTGATTGATGAACGCAGCTGGTCCCAGCCATAGCTGAGCGCAGTTCTTGCGTGTTGAATACATGACGCTGAAGTCGTTCTCGCCGTGCCGCAGCAGCATGTTCTCCTCACTCTCTGAAAGCTCTGCGATGCAGCCGACTAGGTACTCGATCTTATCATTCCTTTTCCTGAGAAACATCACCACATGCAGCATTTCAGATACAATAAAAACAGGACGTTTCACTGCACTAAGCAGGAGCTGTCATAATGTCAGCCTGTCCTCACCATTCTTTTGTTGCCACTATCTTGGCTCCGTTTTGCTCAGATGAATAGCGATTGCACGGCAGGATCTCAAAGCCGCTGTCTGTAGCAAACATCCGAAGGTACACAAACACCTGTGGAGATATCAAAGTGAGTCACATGTCCTTTGACTGTTTTTCTGAAGGATGTCAGCAGAAACCTTTCTTACGTGCTGCTTGAAGAGCTTTTCTTGAGCTTTCGTCTTGTGGAGGAACAGATTGCGGGACCAGTCTCCAGACGTGAGAGCTCTGAAAGCTTTGTCCAAGTTGTCATGTTTCTTGAAGTGCTCGATGACCTCCTTGAGTTCCTCCTGCCGTCCCTTTACTGGTCGAAATCTGTAGTGTTCAAAGTGAGTCAAACGCACATCAGAAGTGTAAAGCTAACTTTTTTTCTGGCAGCACATTCATCAGCCAGCCAGAGACAGATCTGCTGACCTGGTGTTCATCTTGTGAGTCTGGAAGCCGAGGTATGGATCCAGGATGAGACTGGTCGTCAGGTCATCATTCTCACACAGCTCCTTGGCAGTCATCCCTGAGGAGGGCACATAACGCCTCTCCGCTTCCAGACTGGCTGCTGCACTGAACCCTGCAGGGGCCAAACACACACTGACGTCAGTAAAAGTTGAGACTCATCACTGGTGACAGACCCTTGTACATTTCACTCACTGCGGCTACATCTTCGGTTTCTGTTTCGGTTGTGGCGCAGTGACGCTCGCTGAGGATGCTGAGAGCGGGTCTGGTTCTGGCTCACAGGCTGCTCGCTGGTCAACTTGTTTCCGTGTCGTCTGCCATTTAATACCATGTTCTTGGATTCGCCCAGCCACTTCATGCCCACAAGCCCCCTGGTCCAGTTGCATTTAGTCTCTGAGATGAAGAAACACTCTGGAGTGTGGAAGACTGGGATGTAGAGTTGGAAACCTGAAGCAGAGCAGAAACAAGTTAGGTGCGTCTGGACGGACCAGAGTTCTGTCTGGTAATGTGAAGCCTGATCCCTAACAGAATAATAAAAGATGCTGAAGCTTCATAAGGGTTTAACAGAATCATCAGGGCGCAGACCTCAAACTACTTACAAACTTTGCATGAGCTGCCCTGAAGCTAAATTGTCAGCAGTGTGGAAATATTTCCAAGCAGATTAGGGCTGCAGCTATCGAATATTTAGTATTCGAGTATTCTACTGAAAATCCCATCGATCAATCGAGTAATACTTTTTTTTTTAGTTAAAGAGCAGTTATTTTTCAAATGAAAATTTTTCTCTTTAAGAAATATAACTTTCTGATACAGCATGTCAATAAGAGCACTTGCTTTGGTGGCTCCAAAATTTGTAAACACACTTTGACACTTTTTTTGTGCCTTGTACATCTCATCAAATGTTGCGGACCCAAATGGCACCCGTTTCGTACAATGACCCATTAGTCTCCAAACTCCAGAAAAGAAGCTAGATTTGTTGCTTGGGGGGGGGGGGGGGGGGGGGGGGGGGGTCTGAAAACTCTCTTAATATGGCCTCAGCCTTATTTGAAATACCACTCTTTGATCTTTTTTCAAATTAAACGATTCCTCGAGGCGGAGAAAATTACTCGAGTATTTTTTGTAATCGAGTACCTCGAATCATTCGAGGAATTGTTTCAGCTCTAAAGCAGATAGTGAAAAAGTCTGTTTGACCAGGCAGTCACTGTTAACCTGCGTTCAATCGACCAGTTCAACACAACACTTCAAATCCAAGCACACAAGGGAATACAGCACAGGAAAAATACGGAGTAAACAAAAAAAGCCACAAGAATAGCAGAAAGGTGATGAAGGCATGGTTTAGGACAACCAGCCTCTCTCTGTGGTTGAGAGGCCAGGTTTTGGAGTTTCTGAACCCATAGTATGTCCTCCATCTCCCTCTCATCCTGCCACCCTTATCAGCTAAACATGACTTCCCTAATGAACAGTGAGAACCTTCAGGGGCTGGTCTAAATCCAAACAACTCAAAGCTGTTAAAAACAGTCAGTCTGATGGTCATGGGTCACTTATTATGGGTCAATAATAAATAATAATAAATAATAATAATAATAATAATAATAATAATAATAATAATAATAATAATAATAATCATTACTCAGAAGTATGTACCTGGGCGACATTTAATAAACATACATTTATCTATTATATATGTGTACGATACACGTGTGTTTTTTTTAATTTAAAGGAATCTTCTACACAAGTTCAAACATCCTGAAAGCAGCTTTGGTCGTTGTATTGTCAGGGGTTAGATAATCCTGCAGCGCCACTCAGTGGTAACTGCATATATTGCATTGGCTCGTTGTCAGATGCAGTAACAGCGTCTCTATCAACAGTATTAAGGCTTGAACATTAAAGATTATAAAGCTACAATGAAATTGTCTCCGAGAAACCACACAGTTCTCCGTATCTACACTCACTGCTTCCGTTTCAAACGCCTAAGGAGCATTCCCTTGTTTCATGTCGATGCATTAAACACTTAGCATTTTTTTTTAGCTCTGTGGCTAACGTTAGCAACAATAAAAACACGACACAGGGACCAGGAGGAGCTTCCACCGACAGCCGAGGCCGAGGTTACCGGTGTTACAGCCTGTGTTGTTTGCTAACCGTGGGCTCTGAGCCCACACAGCACGTTAGCATGGAGACAACGGGCAGCTAACAGGCTCGGTCGTGTAGGCTGCAGCAGTGAACAGCGGTTTCCCTTTAACAGGTTGACATCACCTTTTAGCTTAGCGGCCCCAACACTTCACCCAACAACAAACACCAATACCAGAACTGAACATGCCCAGAGTAGTGGCAACTAGAGACGGGTTTACTCGGAAAACAAACATCTACTCTTTATATCGACCTGCTTTCAAAAGCCCACCCTATCTGCCAACAGTAATATACCAAACCTCCACAGAGCCAGCGTGTGTCTTCTAGAGGCACAATATTGTTTAACTTCCTGACATTAACGTGACTTTACTGGTCCCCCTAATGAAACTGAACGTATCTTCTCATTCACTGTTTCTGTTATTGAAACTAGGTCCTGATCCGGAACCACTGCCCTCCACCTGTACTATCTGCAGCTTTTTTTTTACGTTAACAGAGTACAGATCTGAAACGTGGGGTTCTTCAGGACCTAGTCCGACATGATCTTAAGATTGAAAACAAACTATTCTTTAAAATAATTTAATACAATAAAGATTTCGCTATTCAGTAAAGGTACTTGATAGTGTCTAAAGCATCGGACATGAGGTTCAGATCCGGTGAACCACGGTTTGGGGGTTCTGGATCAGGACCATGTCTGCCTAACCTTCGCCCCAACAGCTGAATGAGAAGCTGAAATTAAGATGCTTACTTCAGAATAGGAATGATCAGTGTTCTTTGCCAAACATGATCACAGGTGGGTCGGTGTATCTGTCCAGATATATAACTGAGATTAAACGGGAGTTACCAGAGGGAGATTGTGTATTCGTAGAATTACAATTTTTGGGTTGTTTTAACTGGGATTACCTTGAGGGAAATAAAACGGTCGTCTTTAGTTCATAATCTGAAATGGGTTTTATTCACTAGGGATATAAATAAACTCTGTTGTAGTTGAAAGAGAAACAGAGCTTCAGACTTTATGTTAGCCTGTTAGCACCAAACTAACTTTGGTGGGATGCTAACTAAGCTCGGCTAGCACAACCTACACTGCAACAATCCCTCAGAGCACTAACATTATCTGCTGGGTCAACAAAACTAACTGACACACATACTATGTTTCACATCACAGCAGCAGACGGTGAATAAGACCACCCAGGAACACTTTAAAGCCCCCTACCTGGAAAAAACACAGTAGCTAGCGCAGGCTAAAAGCTACCCCGTTAGCTCGGCTTGTATCATATAGAAGCCGATAGCTCGCTCCAGGGGCTAAATATGTAAACCTTAAACGAGTCAGAAGTAGTTTGTCGTATTGGTATCCTCATACGCAGACCCTATAGTAACCATCGCATGAAATAGACAGTATGCGTGTCTGTGTTTAAAGAGCTGCTGCTGTGCGTTCAGGGGGCTAACAGTTAAAGAGCTAAGCTGGAGCTTCTCACGCGCTGCAGCCGTTCAATGATCCGACACCAGAACCCGAACACACACCATACTTACGATGCTGTTCTGTGAAGCAGTCACCAAATAAATCACTACTCCTTGAAAGTCATCCAGATTGGGCTCGACCCCCTGAAGGAAAACATCACAGGAAACACATTTTTAAAGAAATTAACATTAAAATTCAAGATGGCGGCCTAGCACAGCGAGACGGAGAGAAAGGCGAAGCACAGCCATCCGAGAGAAAGTAGTTCCAATAAATACGCAGCCCCTCTCATCTGCAAAGACTGACGTGAGAAACGCAACTTAGTGTTGATGATAACACCTTCAAAAGTGAACGATATAATCCACTTTTCATCATAGTTACCTTCGCATGTCGACAATCGTTGTCTCAGTTTTTGACAGTGTTGGTCGGATGTACACAAAAGTAGTGCTGCATAAACAAACCTCTTTACGCTTCCTAAAGAATCCTGTGTAGTGGGCAGACGGCAGCGGGTCTCAGTGGTTCCGATCCAAACAGAACCTTATCAGATCAACTGAACCGCATCTTCATGACCTCTGCTTTCACTGCATTTTATCAAGATCCCTAAACCTTTCCCAAAGCAGTGCAGCCTGCACGGAAAGAGAAATTACACCACTTATGTAGGCTAATTTAACTTACTGGGTGTAAACCAGCACTATATTAAGATCCTGTTGGTAACGAGTGTCCTAAAGTCATAAAATCATGACTTGTCTTAAACTTCCCCAACCTGAATTTTAAAAAGGGGGTCATTGTGCTTGGACATCCTGAACACAGAGAGAGGAGCACTTTCTTTCATCTGGCCTTTATTATTCATGCTAAGAGTCTTTTTGGTTATTTTTTCAGTATTTTCAAATGTAAAAAGCAAAAATTCTTCCGCTGTTAAGTGCAGTCACTTACAGTTGAGCCTGATAGCTGTAGGAAAGGCCTCTGTCTTCCTCCTGTGGATCGTGCACGGGTGACACATGCAGAGCCTTATCCATAGCTGCTCCCTCTGGACTCCTTTACTCTGACCCATCCACATTCAAATGTCTTAACATTGATCTTTATTAAGTTAGCTTTTAATTTGTGAATGTTCTGCATTTTTATTTTGTTCAATACATGTGTAATTTCTCTGTGTTCCTTGTTTAGAACAGGTTTTAACAATTGTACAGTGTCTTTGAGCTCTGAAAAGAGCTCTGTAAATAAAATTTATTATTATTTAATATCTTGTTTTGATAGACGTAGGTCACATGTATGGACCGTCTGTCCATACATTTGTCAGAGGGAACTCTAAAGAGTAGATAGCATAAGATCAGAAATTTTCTTTCTGCGGTGTGGGTCTGCACAATTACATGCAGGCTGATAGGTTGAGGATGACTGTCACAGTAATGTTAACTGGGATTTATGATTGTGTGGAGAAGGAAACAAATTATTACAAATGAAATATGAAGTTAAACATGTTGACGTCAATACAGAATTGTATAGAATAAACTTTATTAATTCCAGAGGGAAAATTCAGAGTCAATCAATTAAACAATCAAACTTTATTTATAAAGCATATTTCATGCACAACAGTGGCAACACAAAGTGCTTGGCAAGAGAAAAGAAAACAAACAAAAATAATAATAGTAATTGTTAATGGCCTGGTAAACCCTCATAAACACACACAGCAGTGTCCCCCCTCCACCTCCAACCTACTAACTCACACCCCTAGTGCACAAGGTGAACACAATTCTATTAAAATCAATGCAGATGACCTGAGGAACTGTGGAAATGCTATCTCTAATGGGGGTCCAACAGTCCAGGGTCCAACGTTGAAACGGAACAGTCAAAGGTCCAAGATGAGGACTTAACATTCCGAAGATTAACAATAAGACCCAACATTCTTGGGTCCAACATTGAGACCAAACATTTCAGGGTCCCACATAAAAACCCCACCATTCCAGGGTTAAACATTAGGACTCAACATTCCAGGACACAACATTAGAACCCAACATTCCAGGGTCCAACATTAACATACAATGTTCCAGGTTCCAACATTATGGCCCAAAATTACAGGATCCGACATTGAGGCCAAATATCCCAGGCTTCAACATAAAGACAAAACATTTCAAGGTCTCGCATTAGGAACCAAGATTCATGGGTCCATCATCAGGACCAATTATTACAAGGTCCAACACCAAGAAGAAACATTCTATGGTCCAACATTAAGAACAAACATTAGAACCCAACATCCAAGAGTCTAACATCAAGGCAAAACACTTGAAGGCCTAACATTAGACCCCAACATTTCACGGTCCAATATTCGTCGGTCCAACTTTAAGACCCAGCATTTCAGAGTCCGACATTGAGACTATGGTCCAGGGTCCATTATTTGGACCCAAGATTGCAAGATCCAAAATAAAGACCCAATATTGGGACCCAATATTAGGGCACAATATTAAAATACAACATCAAGACCCAGTATTAGTACCCAGCATTAAGACCAAAGATTAGGACCCAGGGTTGGGGCACAACAACATCAGGACAAAACATTCAAACCCAGCATGAGGACCAATCATTATGACCTAGCATAGGTGCCCAGCATTAGGATATGACATTAGGACACAACCTTAGGACATAGTATTAGAAGACAACATTGGTACACAACATTAGGACCCAGCATTAGAACCAAACATTGGGAATTAACCTTTGGACCCAACATTAAGACGCAAGATTCAGACCCATGTCTGTCCTCTGAGTTCAGACCATAAGCACAAATGTGGACAGCTTACAGTGCAGCTGCTTCGACATTTTGATGTGTTTTATGGTCAAACAAAACATCAAAACCTGTCAGAGCTTATG
Source organism: Halichoeres trimaculatus (assembly GCF_033239565.1). Classification (NCBI taxonomy): domain Eukaryota; kingdom Metazoa; phylum Chordata; class Actinopteri; order Labriformes; family Labridae; genus Halichoeres; species Halichoeres trimaculatus. The sequence goes on along the minus strand of NW_027437181.1, from coordinate 6,364,333 downwards.
GCTCCAGGTAGACAAAGGAAACTATGTACGTTATATGACATTCCCCTGAGCACATTACAGGAGTCTGTTGGTATGCACCTTGACTAATACCACAAAATACTGTACATTGTGCGTGTGTGTCAAATATATGGATGTCAGACCTGTCACAGTAAGCATATCTTCAGTGATGTGATAATTATTTCGTGCTTTTGGGGCCTTACTGGTGGAACGTGTTTTACATGTTTGTACGATATTCCTCTTGCTTTGGTGTCAGATATTTGTATTGATTTATTAAACCCCAAATTCCTCAACACGGTGCTGCAAACAGTCCTCAGAGGTTTATCTTCTCATTGATATGGAGCATTATCTTGCTGGAAGTCTCCATCAAAAATGGGGACACTGTGCTCATAAAGGGGATGGACATGGTCAGCAACAATCTTGATCCTACTATCTGAATGTGGTGCAGAAATCCAGACTCATCAGACAAAAAGCCTAAATTGCCATGGATTTGGTGAGCCTGTGTAAATTGTAGCCTGTTTTCTCCTCCTAGCTGACAGGAGGGTCCCCCCAGCGTGGTCCTCTGCTGCTGTAGATGTCTGCTTTAAGACTGGATGTGTTGCATGTTCAGAGATGGTCTTTTTTGAACTCACAACACGTCATGCTTCATAACTTTCTTGTTTATTTTTCAGGGCGAGAAACATTGATTCATAGAGTCCAAAGAGAAGATGCTGCACCTGTCCCTTAAAAACCTCCAGTTCTGTCAGGGCTTTGGTTTCAGACAGTTTGTGGTTGGTAGTTCTATTCCCCTCACTGAGAAAAAAGGCTGGTAGAACTGTTGTGCACCTTGACTCTTGACCACACTTCTCTGTTTCTAAGTATAAAAACGGAAAATTAACAAAGCTGTAAAGCTCAGTAATTCTTATTTGTGATGCCGTTTGATAGATTTCCGATCTGTTATTTTAAGCGCACACTCATACAAAGACCTTAAGGATGGAATGCTTGTTTGTTTGGCCCCAAACAGTTAAACCATATGATGGGAAAATACCATAATGTGTACAAACTGCTGTGCATTCTTCAGAGGGACATGTAGTTTTGCTTTAAAAGTTTTGCATATTCCCTTAAAGTGTCCTTTAAAGTTAAAACTTTGAGTTACAGAGTTAAATAGAGCTCAGCAATGCAGAAAGTCCAACCCCACAGAACGACATTCCCCAAGAATCATGATGATAATCTGTAAAAATTACACATTTTAACAATACCTTTTTTTGTCTCTATGGTATTCAGTTTTCTAAAGCATTCCTACAGAAGCATGGCACATACTGCTCCCCGGCTCTGACTCAGTTAGTTGAGTGACAGCTTATTACAAAATCATCCTGCTGGTTTTCAAATGATACAGTCACAAGAACATTTACACCCGGTCAGCAAACTATAAAACCTCCACTTTAGTAAGACCAGGAAATGAATACTACTCAACACTTAAATGAATAAACGTTAACATGACGCATCCAAAAGTCTCACATCTTTCAGCAGGACCAGCTCAAAGTCTAGGTCTACTGCTCTAACCTAGATCCCATGGTCTGAACCTGTCAGGTCCCCTGTATGATTGGGCCTACCAAGGAATCAACACCCCATAACCTGACAACGGCTGTTTAATCCAAAATAGAAAAGCAATCAGAGAGCACAGAACTTCATGAAGCATACTGGCCCCCATTTATCAATCTTGCGTGGGAATTGGTGCAGATCTGGGTGTAAAAACGATCCTACGGCAATGTTTACATGTGATGTATGAAATGTGCGTACCAGGGCCAATCAATCGTAATTTACATAACACACCCCTAAATATTCAAGGGTCAGCTGGCTGAACCCACAGAATTCCCGACGTGGAAGGACATGAGGAAAAAAGGAACTTCTTTGTGCTGTAGACTGTGCAGTCTAGACTTGAGGAGGCCACATGTTCTTGTCCCAGAAGCCAGGAAAGTGCTGCTTGCACCAGGCCTGTGTGACATTGGATGTGTGAGCTGCTGCACCATCTTGTGTGAAGACATACTGGTTTCCAAACGCATTGGTACACCAAGGCAACACTTTTTCTTCAGCATTTGAAGGTACACCTGGTTCACTTTCACACCCTCCTGAATGAAGACCAAAGCAGATTCTGAGCCATCAGATACAACAGCAGCCCACACCATGACTCCAGCTGGCTTCTGACGACCAAAATGAGTTCTGCAGCCTTCAGATAGGTGCTGTGCACTATGAGCATAAACCCTGTCATTCTGGGAATCGACCACTTCCTGAACGGTGAAGATCTTCTCATCAGACCAAACAGGACTCTGTCTGCAGCACTCTGGATCGCATGCAGCATCATTTTCCCCCTGTCAAGCTGTTTTTTCTTAGAAGCAGCTGAAATCAGTTGTCTGTTTTTCATTTTTAGTGCTTTCAGTCTGAGATCCTGTTTGACGATTCTTCTCGGTGAAGTTCTTGAGATGTTCACTTCCTTTGCTGTTGCCCTCATGCTCCTGTGAGGATTCCTTTGGATTCTCTTCCTCACCATCTCAACAACCCTTTTGGTCCGGACAGCACATTTTCTTCCAGGGATTGGCTTGCTGGTGGTATTGCCAGTCTTCTTGTATCGTTTCATGACATTGTGGACAGTCTTACGACAAACATTCACCTTTTTCATGATTTGCATTGTTGTCAGTCCAGCCTCCTTCAAGGCCACAATCTGGTCGCGCTTACCCTTTGATGCCGTACTTGACAATCATTAGGAGTAAACAAGCAAACTCAAGTACATCAAAAGCTATGCCTTTTGAGAGAAACTATCCAAAATTTTAAGTTTCTGGAACAAAAGCTAAGCAAACTAAACAGATATATACGATGGGTCAATCTTTCTGGCCCGCCCTGTAGGTTGCTTCTGTCTGGTGCATCCCAAACCAGCTCCATAGGCTTTAAGTCTGCACTGCAGACCCCCGTCGAGCTCTGTAGAGGTTTGCGGTGAGAACACATTCACCTCAGCAAACGGCACAGCTGACTCATAACTGAGGATGTGGGACCTAGCCACACACTCTGCTGGTGGTCAATATCTGTTGTTTTTCCTCGTGGAAAGTGGTTAACAACCTGAATGAATGAAGATAAGGAAACTCCCCCATCTTCTGGGTTACATTTCTGACCAGTAAGAGAAAACACTGATTGACTGACTGACACGTGGCATTTGTTTACAACTTTGGACCACGAGAGCTAGTGTTAGCTAAGAGGTGATATCTAGCTAACCTGTGGCCAAACGTGATCATGAAAGAGTCTAACCCTGCGATTTCTTCTATCTCTCTCTGAGTTCGAAGCCAACGCCATTGCTGACCAGGCCTCATAAACGTATTAACTCAAATTATTCTGCAGCATCAATCTTAAAAGCAGTCACATCAGCAGAAGGGTTATTATTACAGCGTTTTGGAAATATCTTTAATCCATTCCACTTCTTGATTAACAACAGCAGAAATAAACAGACTTACTTTTCTGTGAAACATGGAAATCCGTGAAACACTGTGTCAGATAAACAGGCACATAACAAATCAGAAAAGAGGTTTTCGCTAGGGGTTGGAGAATCAGGAATTTTTTGTTTGAAGATATCAAACAAGGTTTTGTTTTGTTTTTTTTTCGAAATAAAATTCTTCATTTCAGTCTTTGTTTATAAACTGGGTCAGAAAAAGTTACCATTTTTCTCCAGCAGAGGGAGAAATGTTTCTCTCTGACTCACATGATGTGCTCTTAATGGAAAAATATGGCTCCTAAAATAGTCTGTAGAAATTATCACCATCATCATTTAACTTTTTCACATGGTCTGGTGTTAAAAAAAGCAAACTAAAAATCATAAAAATTGTTAATATCAAATAATCGTGATTGAAAACAAGTAGGCACCCCAAAAATCAAAGGAAGGAAGGAAGAGGAAGAAGAGGATTCAGGACAAGTATGCTCACCCCTTTGCAACTTTAATTCCATCACTGTTTTTCTCTCAGAAACAGGAGCATCAAGCTCAGACCTTCTTCAGTCCAGGACCTGAAACCAGAGGAGAACCTGACATCTCTGGACCAGTTACCCTGAGTTGATCTCTACTGTCTGAGCCACTGAACACACTCCACCCTCTACCTCCTGTAAAAACAGCAGCTCTTCAACGGTCTGCTGCCCATGGACCACAATGCACTGCCCCGCTCCTTCTGTCATCACCACCTCCACCAGCTCCGGCCCCGTCCCTGGGTGCAGGGAGCTCTCCTTGGCGGGCAGCAGGTGGGCGGGGCTCTGAGAGGACAGCTCAAAGACCACAGCTTGTTTTACGTCACCTAAACTTTCTCCTCCTCCTCCCCTCTCTGCTCCCTTCGCCTCCCCCGTCCTTCTCTTCTTCTCGTGGCCTGCCTCCTCTCCTGGGAGCGAGTACTTCCTGGGTCGGCCTCTAGTTGGTTTCTGGTGATGAGGATGTAAAGACAGCGCCGTGTTTGTCTCCTCCTCCCCCACCCTTTGAGTTCCTCCTCCTGACCCCGCCCCCTCATCACTGGCCCCTCCTCCTTGGCGATGCCGAGCCTGGTGTCTGAGCAGACTCTGTCTCCCGCTGTAGGAGGCGCCACAGTGACAGCTGAACGGTTTCTCCTCTTGGTGGGATGATTTCATGTGTCTCCTCAGTTTGGTGGCCAACGTGTAGCCTGCAGGAAAAAAAACAAAGAAGAAGAAGATCCTGTAAATAAAGTTAAACTTACTCTTAGATCAGGGGTCTGCAACCTTTACTGTCAAAGCAGTCAGTTTGCCTCGTTTCAACTGGATTTGCCATTCCGAAGCCACAAAAACTACAGAAGGTATTGATGATTGAAGACACTGACACTAAATAAAATCATGATTTAACATTTTGTTGAACTAAATATTCATCACATCTGTCAATAAAGCCTGCCATCCCTCTACTTCACCTCCTACAACATCAACAGCCCACCAACTTTCCATGCACCTGTGGCTAACCTCAAGTTTTACAGCCCTGGGAAGATAACTACATCTACAAAAAGACAAATCTGAAAGAAAATAAAGTTTTGTGGATGCATTCATTGAACTGCCAACATGCCAGCTTAATGTTAAAGTGTGAAACGGTGCAAGACGTTAGCAAATATTAAAAATTGGTGAGTTGAGCAATATCATCATTTTATGTAATGAATTTCAAGTATATATTCCAAAATACTGCAAATTTTATAGTTATCCAATTTTGGCAGATTATCATTATTTTTTTAATTGCTTTACATTTCTATATATTTTTTGAAATTTCAAAAGTTTTTAAAAACTTTGAAAATTTCAAAAAGCTTTTTTTTATTTTTCCAATTAACTAATATATATATATATATATATATATATATATATATATATATATATATATATATTATTTTTTTTTTTTGCAAAGTGTTGGAATTTATTTTGTTGTTGAAGAATTTATTCCAAAATTTTGCAAATTGTACATTTATTTAATTTTGGCAGATTATTATTTTTTCAAATTGTTTGACATTTTCATATATTTTTACAATTTCAAAAAATTTGTAAAATTTTGAAAATTGCAATTAATTTATATATTATTTTTGAAAAGTGTTGGAATTTATTTTGTTGTTTAATTTTTGTAAATTTATGAAAAAAAACAAAAACAAGGAGTGCAGATGGCCTAGTGGTTAAGGTGGCGCTCCATTATGTTCGCCCTTGTGCAGGTGGACCAGGTTTGAATCCAGCCTGTGGCCTCTTTCTTGCATGTCCCTCCCCACTCTTGCCCTGTTTCCTGCTCTATCCACTGTCTTCTCTATCTAATTAAAGCCATAAAAGCCCAAACAATATCTAAAAAAGAAAAATTAAACAGACAAGAATTCGCATTAACAATTTCAAAAATTCCAAAATAACTTCTCATTTGAATAATTTTTCACTAGATTTCAACTTTGCATAGAATTTATATACTTCATAACTTTTATTGTGAAGATACAGTGGGTTTTGTGGCTCCTGAAAGACTTTAATCCAGGCGAGCTGAGGTAAAATAGCTCGTAAAGGTTGTAGACCCCTGCTTTATAGTAAGAGGGTTAGGGTAACCTAACCCAGCAAAATGTTAAACCATGATTTTATTTGGTACCTGCATTTTTGACCTTAATACTCTCTGCAAGAAAAATATAAATTCTTTATTTCCAAATTTTAAAGCTACAGGGAGCCACTGCAAAGGAGTCCATGACCCACATGAGGCTCCAGAGCTGCAGGCTGCAGACCCTTGTCTTAGGATCATTTTCAGATCAGACAGCAAGTGTGTTTTTCCCTTTCTCTCAATTTAGCTTTGAGATGTTTGTCTGCGATGTTACAACCTTTCCCGCAGACAGGGCAGCGGTGTGGTCTCTCTCCTGTGTGCAGTCTCTCGTGAGATCTTAGGCTGTGGGAGTCCCTCAGAGATTTCCCACAGTAGCTGCAGAGGAAGCCTCCTCCAGTGTGAGAGAACATGTGACGACGAAGATCTGGCTTCTGAGAAAAACTCTGATCGCACTCAGAGCATGTGTAGGGTTTCTCTCTGCTGTGGATCCTCAGGTGAGACTCCAGGTTTCCTGAGACACAGACAAACCAGAGTTACAGAGCTACTCTCTTCGCTGGACTCGGGGGTGGAGTCAAACTGAACTCAGCAGTCTGTAAAGATCACAGTTAGGAATCAAAGGTTACCTTTCTGGCTGAAGCTCTTCCCACAAAGCTGACAGGTGTGAGGTTTCTCCCCCGTGTGCAGCTTCATGTGATTTCTCAGAGATCCAGCATTTGCCAGCAACTTGGGACAGAGTGGACACTGGACCTGAGAGAGTCAAATTGGACCCTTTTTAAAAACCTGCAGTTTGAAATGAGTTAGGATGAACATCTGAAGCAGGGACGAGTGAAGACGAAATTTCAAACACCAAAAAAGAGCTGCAAGACAGTCAGAGGGATACAACTCCGACTGAGTCCACACCTGATGGTATCATGGACTGACTGAACCTGGACTAGGGCTGGGTGAGTCATCAAAACCCACATTCAGAGCTTCTAACCATCAAAAGAATAAAAAAAGGTTGTTTATCAGCTGATCAAAAGTTTAAGACCACAGGCTATTAAAGCCAAAATCTGCTCAAAATGTTCATTTTCTGTCAGGCATTCACACGGTCATGCCCTCCTGATGGCTAAAGCTAAGAAGCTGTCTGTTCTTGAACGTGGTCGGATCGTCGAGCTGCATAAGCAAGGCCTCTTGCAGCGTGCCATTGCTGCTGAGGTTTTAAGACAATCATTCTACATTTTCTGAAAGATCCTGAGCATTATGGAACAAAAAAGTCAAAAGGTAGACCCAAAAAATTACACCTGCGCTGAGCCGGAGGATCTGATTGGCTGTCTGTCAAGACACAGGGCGGTCCTCGACCCAAATTAAGGCCCTTCCTGGTGCCAACTGCAGCGCAATAACCATCAGACGTCATCTGCAGGAAAAGGGTTTTAAAAAAAAAACGTAGTCCAAGACCTCGTCTCCTTCACGCCACAAAACTGCTCATTTTGACTTTGCCAGGGAGCATCAAACATGAGACATTGAAAGGTGAAAAAAAAACTTTCATTCTCTGATGAGAAAAAATGTCACCTTGGCGGTCCAGGTGGCTTCATTACTGGCATGACGAGGAGATCCCACCTGAGATGTCTTCTACCCGGCACAGTGGAGGGGGTCCATCATGATCTGGGGCTTTTTCATTCAGTGAACACTGGAGCTTCAGGTGGTGCAGGGTGGTCAAACGGTGGCTAATATCACTCTTTGGGACCATCCTGCATGTTCCCCTGATTTAAATCCAACAGAGAACATTTGGGGATGGATGGTGAGGGAAGTTCATAAAAATGGCCGTCAGTTCCAGACAGTTAATGCCCTTCGTGACGCCATCTTCACCACTTGGAGCAATGTTCCCAAAAGCTTCCTGGAAACACTTGCATCAAGCATGCCCAAACCAATTTTTAAAGTGATTAACAAGAACGGTGGAGCCGTGAAAACTTGAGAAAAACTTTTCTTCTGGTTTGGAGAGTTTTTGTAATTTTTTGAGCGATGGTCTTAAACTTCTGATCAGCTGATAAACAGCCTATTTCAGTTTACTTGTTTTCAATAAATTACTTTTTCAAAGTGCTTTTTGTCACACTCCCCCTTCTTGCTTTTGCATATTTTTGCTCTACTTAAAACCTCATTAAGATCCAAATGTGCAAAAGTCAATTCTAGCAATTTTTCAACTGGTCTTAAGATTTTGATTCAGGCCACAGCTCGATCGATACATGGAGATGATTCCATTGTTATCGGACAACAGTTGGATTTGGCAGGACTTGAAACAGAAGTGTCTTGTGAATTGAGGTCAAAGATTCAATTAATCCTGATTTTGATTTTTGCCATAATCGCCCAGCCCTGACCTGGACTGACTGAACCCAGACTGATAGATTTCAGTGTGTGACCCCCTCCTACCTTTGGAGTCTGAGAGTAAGTCACACTGCTGCAGTGCAGGAGGCGGTGGATGCGAAGGGATGGGCGGCGTGCGAAGGCCTTCCCGCAGTGCTCACAGGTGTATGGTTTCTCTCCTGTGTGCAGCACCAGGTGCTCCTTCAGGTCCCGCTTCAGGCCGTACGTCTTCTGGCAGTGAGGGCAGGAGAAGGGACGCTCCCCACGGTGGTTTAACTGCAACCACACCATCACCGCTCCACAATCAGTGTATTATCATCTCAGAAAAAATGTGAATCATCTTAGATAGAGTGTGTTATCATTAAACACTTTATTCCCCCCTCCTGTACCTGATGAGCCCTGAAGCTCTCTGCAGATGTGTAGCTCCGCCCACATTCCTCACAGGTGTAGGGTTTCACCTTGGTGTGGCTGAACTGATGTTTCTTCAAGTGTCCGCTCTGAAAGAACTTTTTCCCACAGCTGGCGCATCTGTACTTCCTCTCTCTGACACCTGCAATGGGACATTTAAGCTCCGCCCCCTGCAAGTCCACATCTGCCATCTCCACGGATCCCTCTTTGGTGGATTCTGCCATTTTTTTCCCACGGTAATTGAGGCAGTGAACGCGTCGTGGTTTACCAGCCAGGCGGGAACTGCTGCGAACAGATGCAGGAGGAGGAACAGGGAGGTGAGCAGAGTGTGCAGGTGTACAGGGAGACTGAGAGTCCCCTGCAGAGACAGAGTCCATGCTGTCCTCCTGGGTCACGGTTTTATCATCAGGAGTTTTTGTGTTCTGGGAGCTGGGAACGGCTTGGACTGCCCCAGCTCTGCAACTCCTGTGTGAGGTCAGATGACTCCTCTCTGAGCCTCTGGACTGCTCTCTCATCTCCTCCTCATCCTCCTGTTCTTCTTCAGACCCTTCCTGCTGTGTCTCCTCCTGTGTCTCTTCCTCTCTCTCCTCCTGAGTCTTTTGCGGTGTGTCCTGTGGTGTCTCCTCCTGTGTCTCCTCCTGTGTCTCTTCCTCTATCTCCTGCTGCGTCTTTCTGGTTGGTGGTGTGTGTCCTGCAGTGTGAGGATCTGTTCAGAATCATGACAGCAAAACAGAAATGCTGGTTTGTTGTCTGATCACATGATACACCACACTGAGGCAGGACTTAGAGCTAAAGGAGTGTGACAGAGAATGAAGCCGTGTTTACGCAACGTTTCAGCCGAAAACGCTAAAACCCAGTGAAACAAAATTGTGCTTGCATGGGGGACTGAAAACGCTGCAGTAGGCATGCCTGGCCTATAGGTGGAGCTATAACTGTCTTGTCCAGAAGCTACTTTTGGAATATCTCCGCTGAAGTAGAGTTGAACCAATCATCTGGACACCAAAAAACAATAATACTTTTGCGTTTCACCCTAAAACTGTTGTCTTGTTAATGGCCCCTGAAAGAGAGAGCAGTCTACCTGTGTTCGGGGTTTCCTGTGTGTCTTCAAACATCAGCAGCTCTGTTCCAGGCTGGACGTCCCGACACACGCGCAAACTCACATCCGCACACCGGCACACACACCCCTCTCCACATACACACTGTGCAGTCACGTTCCTAAGGGCGCTGCTCGACACCTGGCAGGCAAACCTGAGGAGGAAAAGGTTTGAGAGTGAGGTGAGTGTGTTAGCTCTGTTCATCACAGAGGTCTTTTTTTACCCTGATGTTAGTGCTGCAAACCTACCTGATCCAGACGCTGCTGAATGGTAAAGCTTCTTTGTCTGCTGAGATCTCCATCACAGTCTGAAAAACACAACACAGATGATGAACTGTGTCCTCATGCTCATCCTTTTAGACCAAAACTAATGGGAATATTTCCACAAAGTAAACACTGCCCACTCTGCCATCCTCCGCAAGCACTGTATCAGCAAAGTCTCCCTCGGGTGTACAAATGCTTGTACATGATTATGATAACAAAAGGAAAATCCATTTTCTCAGTCAACTGATGAAACTAAAGAGTGAGCACCTTCTTTTACTCATTACAGGAGGGAAGTACTGTGACAGACAACTGAAAGGTGTTACCCCAACACTGTGTATGCGACAGGTTTGGTAAATCCAGCTCGTGGTGCCTTCACTGACCTGACTCTGACTCAGCAGCTCAGCGCACCTCGTGGCCCAGTCTGTGCCCCCACTCCTCCCCAGCACGGAGCCGGCCTTTAGTGGGCTGCCCACCCACCACAGCCCAAGATGGTCCTCACAGAGCTTGGAGGGCCCCACAGCAAAACCAGGGGGGAGCATTGAGGAGAGGAGAGAGGAGAGGAAGGGAAGAGGGGGAGGGAGACCAGCCATCACCTGCACAAAGAGCAAGAGATACACAGAGAGCAGGTCACAGACACACAATTTTTCACATTTTGTGACTCACCCAAGTTTGTCTGTATTTCACAGAATAATCTACCTTTTTAAAGACACAACTAAGGCTTAACTTAAAATTTACAACAATTGTCATCAAAACTTAAGCCATAGTTTCCATTAGAATGTCCTTCCATAGTACACAGCTTATTGTTGACATGACTTAACACTTTGACTGTCTGATTTGTTCACAATGACACAGACTTTTCATGATGGCACTGACATGATCATTGATACAGATATTTACTTTTGAGAGATGAACTGAAGATTATAAGCTAGAGACAGGACTTTACAGTAAATTCATGGTGTTTTTTTGTTTTGAGAAATGTCAAGGATGATTTGAGAAACGTACCAAAGCAACTGAGTAAAACTGTAACAAATGTCACTCTCTCCTTGTTTATTAAAACTTTATTTTACAAAGTTAATGTCACCATCTTTTTTGAAAACAAGTTCAACCATATCCCTCTAAAAACTATTGTTAAAATGGCTTTTACAACATAACATGTCTCAGTATGTCGTTTTTCATTTACTTGGTTACAGACCTGACTTTTGATATTTTATTAAGAACTCCACTGCTTGTCATTCATACTGCTTTTTGTATCTGTGTTTGTAACTTTGTGATATTTTACAGCTGACTGTCTCAACCATGTCTCCCTTAAAAATAAGATTTTCAGTCTCAATAGCACTAACCTGGTTTATCAAAAGGTTCAATAAATCAAAAATCAGAACTGAAGAACCCTTTTCACATTTTTACCTTAAGTTAAAGAGCACCAGGAACCTTAATCGTTTTGGTTTTAACCTTTTAAAACAAATTTTAATTTAAAAGGTAGAAACATATATTTTTTTAACTGTTGTGTGTTGTGTTTCAGTATTTAAGGGCATATAACGTAACCACAAACACTAATTCTCCAAAACAGAAACACCAATCACCTTTTATTTAATTTTTTTTTGTTGTTGTTGTTGTTGTTGTTGTTGTTGTTGTTGTTGTTTCTTGAGTTTGTAAATGATCACCACACGATGAAGTTTTTTTTTTTTTTTTTTTTAACATTTACTAAGCTGTAAGCAGCCTGGCAGCTCAGAATGAATCGATTATAATGATTATAGTCTTCGGAGAGCAGGCGAACTAACGCAGGGAAACGTTTTTCTGGCCAACAAAAGTAAACACAGTTAGCATTTTAGCGTTAGCTCCCATTCAATACCACTTTTTATCATCTGCATCGTCTTCTTCTCCTGATTATCATTATTAAACCATTATTGCATAATTATTCAATCATTGAACGACGCTCGGCGTTTACCTGATAATCGTTGTAGTTGATGCTAACGTGTAAGATCGGTGATGTTAGCACCTATAGTTAGCACTCGTTAGCTTCCGGTTAGCTCGTCATCATTCTTAATAACAGAGTCTCAGGGTTTAGTTCTTTTTAAATGCTCCGTATGCCTTTAACATATTTTCTAACTGTCAAATTGGATTTTAAAGTTCAGTTCAGAGTAATTAGGATTTATTTCAGTTACCGGAAGTCACCGAGATCAAATATCCGACCTGAAACAGACATGCTGTGGAACTAGTTCCGCTAACACACTGAAGCAAGTCCAAGTAAATCTCCAGAAGTAAAATAAAGTGGAAAGGTTCATTTGTTTCAGAAGTTTAATTTAAAACTTGAAATTTTGTAGAGATTCATTCAACACAGAGTGAAATATTAAGCATTTATTTATTTTCATTAAGGTGTTTTTTGCTCACAGTTATTGTAAATGTAAAATCTCATAAAATCAGAATATTAAATCAGACCAATGGAAAAGATGTTCATACAAAAATGTTGTTTTTCTGTAAAGCATGTTAATTTATATTCACTCATTGCTTGGCTGGGGCTCCCTTTGCATATACTCCTGCCTCAGTACGGTGTGTCCTTGAGGAGATCAGGCTTTGGTTGGTCTGATAGCAGTCTTCAGCTGGCTTGTGTTCCCGGGTCCAGGATCTTTCATCTTCCTCTTGACCCCATAGATTCTCTCAGCTCAGTAACATCAGGGTCATTGAACCAGCTTATGGTTCTTTTGGAGCTGTGGGCGGGAGCCAAGTCCTGCTGAAGAGTGAAACCAGTGTCTCCATGAAGCACACGGCAGATGAAACATGTAGTGCTTTAAAGTTTCTTCGTAAATGACTTGCTGTTAAACTGGCCAAACAAACTGGACTTAAGCATTGAAGAGCCTGGGTACAGTACTGATGTCCAGTGTGACTGTACCCTGAGACTGGGCCTTTGTTTTCAGGTGTTGACCCCTCAGTAGAGTTAGAGGTTTGAACAGGTTTTTGGTGTTATGAAGAGTAGAGTGTGTTTATTCAGACTGGGCAGGAATGTGCAGAAATGGGCATGAGGTGAGCAGGAAGTGAGGATGGGTCTTATCCCACAGCATGCACAGTAGAAAGGTCTCAGCATCAGCATCTTCTGCAGCTCCTCTCAATGCTGACTCTGTCTAGTGTTACTGTCTCTAATTGGAGCACAGGCTGTTAGAAATAAATAAATAAATTTCATGTAACTTCATGGTTTTCTGACCCTTTGAGACGCAGTCTGCTCTAAAACAACCTGTGCTCAGCACGTAAGAAAAACATGTTTTTTTTACGATAACTTCATGTTTAGTGCTGTACAACAGACTGATTCATAAACACCATATTTTTCATATTTCTGTGACATTAATCTATAATACAGGGTCTGTCCAAAGCTTTTCACAAGCAGTTATCTTAGCTTGGCTTTGGGAATGGAGATTATGAGAAGATCAGCTCCCGGCTTTAACATCTTGGAGTGTGTTTGAGTTTCTCAGGTAAATAAGGGTCAGGTTTATGGAGAGCCATGTGTCTGTGAGTGTCTGTGTGGACTGTTGCTCCTCCTCCTGATACTGAAACCTGTATTTACATGTGTTCCCACATTGCATGGAGGAGTGTTTCTGTGCATTGCATCCAATGATGCTGATTGTGTGTGTGTTTGTGCAGGTCCCGGGAGCATGTTTAGAGCTGAGGAATAAGAAAACAACATAAAAGCAGTGCATCAACCAGCCATGATCCACAGCAGTGTACAGTGAGCCTTTCAGACGTCATGAAAATCACACAGAACAGGAATCAGTAGAATGATATCACACAGCACACAATCAAACTTTCAACTATTTTCTACAGTTCAAATATATTAGACAGACAAAGATCAGCCTGATGCAGCATCCAGCCGTCAGCTGGATCTGAATTCCTCTTCTTGAAACGGAGAGGAGATGTCTCTGTGCTGAAAATGTTCTTTTTAAATAACCTCCTACTCCTCCTCTTCCTCGCATCCCCCTCTCTTTACTGAAGCTCTGCGCTCTCTGCCGCTCTCCTCTTCTCTCTTCTTCTCATCCTGGATTTCACTGAAGCCACAGAGAAAGAGAGTCAGTCAGCATCACAAGCCTCACATGTTCTCACCTGCTGTTACCTGTCTGTTCTCACTTATTACTCAGGTTTACTCACCATCAGTACATTCCACCTGAGGCTCCTCCCACTGACCGTCTGCTGTACAGCGGATCACAGGCAGGTGGCGCTGTCTGAAGCCGGGGTTACACTGATACCTGATGATGGAGTTTACTGGATACTCGTCCCTCCTTGGACCAAACATGTGGGCGTTTTCTACCTGTGGTGGGGCGCCACACGACACTGGGGACAGAAGAGGTAGAGTATGTGTTATAAATCACATACATACTGTGGTCCCTTTAAGAACATATGCTCTAAACACAGCCAGAGGCTTCATGGGTTACGCCCAGGTGAGTGGTCACAGCACATCACTGGCTCATATCCTGGTGTCTGAAATTACATCACCTGACCTGTTAATTAAAACAACACATGACATCATTAATAATTAAATGTTTGTGTCATCATCTTATCATGATGCATCATACATCTTCATGATGATTATCATATCTCTTTCATCTTATCTCTTTTACCTAATGTGTGCTCGATCAATTACTCAATCTGGCGATGTTTATGACATGTTGGATCCTAAAGTTCCTTAACACTTGTTATCACACAGTATCATTTTTTGGATAGTATTTCTATGGTATTGTATCATGGTTTATCATTTATTATTTCTTCTCCTGTCCAACCTTATCCTAGTAGAAAAAATATTATTATTACAGAAAAAAAGTCATCTTGTTTCATATCTTAATACATCTTATCACATCAAACCTATCATATCTGAAATATATTTCAAAATCGATATCTTAAATAATATATCATATCTTAAATATCATCTTCTCATCTCATGTCTCACATCATCTCCTTTCCTATTGTATCATATCCCATAATATGATGTCTCAGATATCATATCTCATCTTATATAATTTCATGTCATATCATATCTTATCTTATATCATATCATATCATATCATATCATATCATATCATATCATATCATATCATATCATATCATATCATATCATATCATATCATATATCATATTACATTAGGGATAGATATTATTAATATGCCCCTATCGATTCTGCTTAACAATCCAATTCTTTATCAATTCCTGTATCACTCCCTCCTGTGAATTTTCTCTATACAAAAGTAGCTTTACAGGTTTTCTGTGTCAACAAACTAAATAAATAGTGAATAAAAAATAAGAATAAAAATTGGTCAGCAACGGTAGCAATGCTGTTTGGAACCTTGAGCTTGCTGTTGTTATGCTGAAGTCAGCCATGAGTCTACATGTAACCTTTTTCCTTGTCTTCCTATTTGAAAAACATTTGTCTGTTAGTATTTTCACATGTGGATGTAATTTCCTATATGCGTTAGCATCAGCACTTGGTGTTGTATGTCATTTTTGGTACATGGTAGATGTATAACATGTTGAATGTACTGAATAGGAATCACATGCCTGAGAGAAATGTACATTTCTTTGTGGGTTCAGTTCTTAAGAAAAACTTCAAGCAAAAAATCCTGATATAGAATTTTCCATTATGCATCTGCTAAAGACTTGACAAGGGACTATTTAGGCATATCATATCATATCGCATCGCATCGCATCGCATCGCATTGTATCGTATCGTATCGTATCATATATATCATATCATACCTGATCATATCATATCATATCATATCATATCATATCATATCATATCATATCATATCATATCATATCATATCATATCATATATCATATCATATCATATCATATCATATCATATCATATCATATCACATCATATCATATCATATCATATCATATCATATCATATCATATCATATCATATCTTGTTATATCTCTAAAATATCATATCTTGTTATATCTCTAAAATACCGTCTTGTGATGACATCTCATATCATCTCAGCTTCTAAAATCTCAGCTCATTTTATCTCGTCTCATCCTATCTCATCTTATCACGTCATATTATATCACATGGAATTCTGTCTGTGTTGTAAGCGCTGTATTCAGATGTAAAAGTTTTGATTTTAGATACTCATTCTGTCACCATGTTTTTTACCCTTAGTTGTCAAGTTGTCATATCCATCAAAAACTAAAAGCCTCCTGCCAGAGAAGAGTTTGAGGAGACCAAACCAAAGCGAAAAGAAGCCAGAAGCCTCTATGACACATCCAAACACAGGGCGGACCCTGTTCAGGAGCACATCTGGGACCTTTCACACATCTTTGTTCTTCTCAAACAGAGGTGCGTCAAAGCAGGTTTGATGTCACAACAGACCTGGGCCTTTTTTGCAGGTGAAGGGCAGGTGGTAGTCACAGGGCACGTCATTCCACTGTCCGTCCTCGTACCAGATCATCACCACACAGTCTTCTTCAGAGCTGGAGTAGCTGTCGGGCTGGTTCGGCTTCCAATTCTCATATTGCTGAGGAGGGGAGACAGGCAGGAGGGAGGGGTGGAGAAAGAGGGAGAGGAGGAGGGAGAAATGATCAGGTAAACGTTGGGTCACCTGGAAGACTGTGCTCTGCTCTCTGGAACAGTTAATCAGGTAAGCACTCACCAAAGGAGTCCCATCGATCCAGTGGAAGTCATTCTCCACAGTCTTGTCATTCAGGCCGATCCACTGGTAATCCTGGGCATTGGCTGAAGGAGGAAAACCAGCTGAGGTTTGTTTTCATCTCTTTATGGCTGTCTCACTCTGCTCCTAACACACTCACCGTTAACAAATTGCTGCTCCTCAGGAGTGATGATGCTGACCAGGTGTGCATTCAGATCCCTGCAACGCTGCTCTGCACCCAGCCATGTCTCTCTGTCATTGAAGTGCAGGTAGCAGTTCCCCTGAAACTTCATCCAGCCATCCTCACACAGCTGCTCATCTGCAGCCAACAATTCACAGTTAATTCACCTCAGGCTCTGAACGACACCTGATGTCTCGTGTGTCAGAGATAAAATCACAGGTGGACTGACCATATCATAAGTGTCTGAAGCTCTTACTCTCAAGCTGCTCTGATGATACTCAGAGTCCTGCAGCTCTGTGCACTTTGCTCTTGTTCTGTGTCTGACTGTGAGTAAGAGGAGCCGTTAGCATCTCCACTCTGAGCTGCACGGAGCTGAGCTCGGCTGAAATACACCAGATGCTTCTGCAGTTCGTCTCCTCTCTGTCACGCCAAAGGATCAGATAGGTTTCCATTCAAGTCTATGTGTCAACTTACACTATATCCGTTTGATCACAGTCTGTCTGCGAGGCTGGTCTGTCATGTTGCAGGTAATACACAGCCATCATATTTTTGCTGGACGTTTAGCTGTGATGCATAAATTTAGTGTAGGGAAGATTGAGTGGGACAGGAAGTTGTGACAGGAAGAAAAACAGCCAGTGACTTTCAAAATAAAACAAACTGTCAAAATCAGTTCTTATTTAGCTCGACTAAGATGACATACCAGGAGTCAACAGGTTTGAGGTTTTACAGCCCAACATGAAAGAAGAGAGACTTGTTAATGGAGTGGGAATCACAGGGACGTCTAGGTCTTGCAACTCCAGCTGTCTGTCAGTCATACAGCTTGCCAGACTGAACAGGCAGCCGGTGTGAGTTGATAAACACAGTCAGCACGCAACAGAATGGAGTCAGACTGCAGACATATCTGGTGTATTTGAGGCGTGACAGAGATAAACTCTCTCCATGGACAGAGGAAGTCCTTACCGTTTGATTCAAGAGAAGATCCACACATATCCAGCTCACTTCCTAAAGCGAGCCGACTAAGAAAAACAAAGATCAGTGTATCTAGAGCTGATGAAGGCACAGCTTTCCAGAACCATGGCTGACCCACTTCCTGAAACTTTACTCTGAAATGTGGTGATGCCTGAAGGGGGTCCTTGCCTGGAGAGCATACAGTACATACAGAAGCACATCATCTGCAGACTGCTCACCCTGGCTGAGCCTTCAGACTCTCCTCATAAGGACCCAAGGGACAAGCTGGGATTAGCTTAACAAACCCCAAGGACAACCCTTGGGACAACCCTGGGACAACCCTTGGGACAACCCTTGGGACAACCCTTGGGACAACCCTGGGACAACCCTTGGACAAGCTGTGACAACCCTGGGACAACCCTTGGGACAACCCTTGGGACAACCCTGGGACAACCCTTGGACAAGCTGTGACAACCTTGGACAACCCTTGGACAAGTTGGGACAACCCTGGGACAACCCTTGGGACAACTCTTAGGACAACCCTTGGGACAACCCTTGGACAAGTTGTGACAACCCTGGGACAACCCTTGGGACAACCCTGGAAGAACCCTGGAGCGGAACGCCCATGGGAAATTGCTGATTTTGTGCTGAGAAAATGAACACGGCTCTCACTCTGTTCAAGAAATCCACCTGGATTTATATGTTCCTGCAGTGCGCCCTAGAGGAACATGGTTCAAGACCTTCTCAAAATCCACAAAACACATGTGGACCACATGGGTCCACTTCCTTGAGCCATCCTGCCAAGCTCCACAGCAGGGGCAGACTCGAGGATCGACCTGTGGAGTCCCCTGAGAGACTAAGCTCTGTGCTTTGACGCTTTCTTTGCTCAGCACCCAGGACTCATCCCCACAGAGCCACAGGGAGCTCAGATGCTATGACGGGTAGCATCGCTCCCTGTCCAGTGTTTTTCAGAGCCTGGTGTTAGTATTAATTAGCAGAAGCTGGTTTCGTACCCATCTCACAGCGCTCCCCTCCGTAGCTCGGCAGGCATAAGCATTTGTAAGAGTCTGCACTCTCCACACAGGTGGCTCCATTGGCACATGGGCTGGGATGGCACACATCTACTTCTGTAAAAAAGGGGGCGTGTAACTTTTTTATCAGGGTGGGTACAGGACTGAGCGGTTAGTGAACACACCAACATTGCTGCAACTTCAGATTCTCAATGAATTACTGCAAACTGAATCATGACCTCTCATGATATGCTCCACTCAAGATGAGGAGATATTCCAAAGTATAAGCCTGATTTCTGATCTGCAGGAGGAGCAGATCGTAACTTCAGTATCTGCAGTAAGTTCATGATGGAATCTGCTCCGAGCTGCAGCAGATGATCAGCATTAGATCTCCAGCAGGGTTAGGGGCTACAAAGCTTATCTGGTGCTTGAGTTCAGCATGCACGCGGTAGAGAGAAGGCAGCCAAGATGTGATAATAACACAAGCATCTTCACCTTCAGTCAGCCACACAGAAACACAGAGACCAGGAGCCACACACAGCATGAAGAAAGACCATCAAGCAAGCTCAACAATAAGTCCAAGAGAGAACACAGAGAGAGCCAGTCCTCTGAGAGTACGTGTTCATACAAAGACAAGATTCATCCGTCAAGTTCAGAAACAAGATGCACAACAACATAACACATGCAAAACTGAAGGAGCGAACCAACCATCAGGCAGCTTGAAATCTGAAGGGGGAGAAGCATGGCCGCCATTTCTGGACTTACCGTGGCAGAGAGCAACCCCTCCCTCCACCGAGCAGGAAGAATTTCCACATGGGCTAGGTTCACAGGGGTTAAAACCACCTATAATCACAGGGAAAACTTTTACAAATTAGAATTCAGCTCTGTGTATTTCCTCTGTGTTGAGATGTATGCAGATGAACGTGACATGCGGTGTTTGGGTATCAGAGAAACTGAAAGTGAGCATGTTAAAGTGTTGATCCCGAATAAAAGACTCCCCTCATTCAAGTGCAAACAAAAACCTCTCATACACTTGATTTGGCAAGGTCATTTTTTCAATTTGGTATTTTTTCCTCCAATGAAAACCCCCAGAGTCCCAAAAAGAAGACCCCATGTGACAGTAACAGCAGGTAAAGCTAAAGGTATGATAAAAATGTGTGTCCATGAACCATCCATGTATTCGTGTCTTGTTCCCCTGCCGGTTGCCAGCTGTCCATTTGGAGTTCATACAGAAGTCGGGGTGTTGTGGTGTTTGCCTGTTTTTCCTTCCTCCACTCGTATTTCTGCTACATCTGAGTAAATGCTGTAATTGGGCCAACAGGGAAACATAGACCTTTCCCTAACATCAGCAACCACTGTGGAAACTCCCACAGACTTATGTATGTCTACTCTGTCTGCACTCCAACCCTAAACTGATCAAACACTGGTCTATAAACACAGATACATCAAAGGACAGTTTGCCTTACCGTCTAGTAAACCAGATGAAGGTGCGATGTAGCTGCGAGGAGCAGCCAATCCTGCCGGAGCAGGCACAGGGCCGGGAGTGCCAAACAAGCCACCAGAGGTTTGTGACAAATCCGCCTCACTGAGGACCCCTTCAAGTTCTGTGGTGCTCTCAGTATAGATGGATGAAGAGGGCAGGAGCACCTTAGGGACATCTTGAGAGGAAGGTCCTGAGGGGACACCGCTGGCTGAGGATACACCAAAGTCACTGCCGCTGCCTCTTCCACTGAACTCCTCTGACCCCTTTCCAAGCTCCAGAGATGGAGCAGCGTGTCGGGATTCATCAGCTGTAAAATCCCCAGACAAAAAAGTAACACTGCCTTCCTCTCCATTGGTCAAGTACCCTGATCCAGATGTCCCTGATCCAGATGTTCCTGATCCAGATGTTCCTGATCCAGACTCTGAGATGAAACCTGAGCCTCCTAAACCAGACAGATGCCCCCCACTCCCCTTTCCTGAGCTGTAGAGTAAAATCCCAGAGGCCTCCTGCTCCCCAGAAGAAGATACTGTAAGGTCAGTAAGGCCTGACCCTACAAAGGTTATGTCATAGTTCCCAGAGCCACTTGTGGACCCAGACCCACTGAGAGTCCCAGATCCTGAAATGTCCCCAGAGCCACTAAACGCAAGAATACCCCCTCCAAGCTCAGATTCCGTGAAGATCCTCGGTGCAGATGCATCAATCAGTTCACCATCTATCAGCAAGATCTGAGGGTTACCACTTCCAGAGAGTTCCCCTGACTGTCCACTAGCACTCCCAGAGGAAAACCCTGATGGGGTACCGCTGAACCCAGAAAAGTCCATAGTGTTGATGTAACCAGAGAACTGTCCAGATCCAGATGGATCTCCACCACTGAGCACCCCAGAGCCTGCCCCGGATAATGGGAAGAGGAACTCTGAGCTTCCCTCTCCAGCCTCCTGCAGGCCTCCTGAGCTGGAGCCAGAGAAACTGTCCTCAGCACCTGAGAAAACCACAGTGATCCCAGATCCATCAAGACCTGATCCAGAGGCATCAGCACTGCTGAAACCTGATGATCCACTAGGTACACCAGCACCCATACTGCCAGACCAGTCTCCAGACAGGTCCCCAGATGCCGACAGATCACCTGAGACACTCCAAGAGGCACTACCAACATCTGCTGATCCTTGTCCAAAGTCTGCAGATGCTGATCCAATGTCTGCTGATCCTGACCCAGCATCGGCTGATCCTGATCCAGACCCTGAAGCATCCACAGTGATGGGTGGAATGATGGGAGGACCAACTGAAGCAACATAAATGACAGAAAGGTAAATGATGAAAAACAACAGTTCAGGAGTAGAACAAACGTCAGAACGACTCACAAACTGACTCACCAGGCCTCAGCAGATCAGTCTCTGATGTCAGGTTCAGAAGGGCCTCCTGGATATCACTGATGTTCAGCCCAGTTTCATTGGCAATAAGAAGAATATCCGCTAGAGGGTTAAAACAATAGGTGAAAAGGTCAGCTCAATGTCAAAGAAAATCAAGTCAAGAAAACATTTTTGGAGAAGTGGAGTGTTACCTCTGAAACAGTAGGCATCGTATCTGCTGTCAGGATCAGGGTAGCCTGTCTGATTGGGGTGAGAAAATACAGTGTGTACTCCTGGTTTCCCACCCCCACACACCACACGGGGGATGTTGATGGGATAGCGGACACTTCGATCTGCCAGCCAGCCAGCACGACACTTATCTAGACCCATCCTCCAGGCTGCGTAGAGCTGTCCAGTGGATGCTAGCACAGCGCTCTGCTCACGACAGCTGGATGCAGCCTCATCATAGGTGAACCCTTCAGCAGAGCCCACATGGAAAACCTCACCTGGAGAACAGCAGGTTGAGATGAGTACTGAGCCTTTTCAAGTCTCTCTCAAGTCTAGTTTGATACTGGTCCACATTTCAAGGTCTGGAAACTAATGTGAGAGCGTGTGAGGGAACACATGAGTGTGTGAGGTGGACAATGGTTTTCATTGTGCCTTTGACCATAAATGATGCAAATTAAAATAATTCTTCTGAACAGTTCCATGAAAAAAGAACCAACCCATTCCACACGACACTGGGTCTTTTCTCACCTCTGAGCCCATCAACGTAGCAGTACACATCGTACCTCTCCTCTGCTGGCCTCAAACCATAAGATCGGACTCCAGGTTGATCTCCCAGATCTCCTGCACATTCATCTCGAGGGGAAACGATGGGATACCTAAAGAACAGCGATAACGCTTGTGTGTTCTTCAGGAGAAATATGTCTGTACATGCTGCATAAACAAACATTTACCTGACAGTCTGGTCCAGCAACCATCCAGCGTCACACCTGTGATATCCTGCCACATATGATGCCTGTAGCTGCTCTGGGGAGGCAATAAATGCCCCTATACTCCTGCAAGCCAGCTGAGCTTCAGTGAAGGTAAAGGCGTATCGCCCATTCCCAGAGCGGTACAGGAAGACCACACCTGTGCAAAAAAACATGACACATCTTAATGTGAAGGAGCCCTCACTATCATTCTTGATAATGAAGAGTGTTCACACAACAAGTGAATGTGAGCAGTTCTTTCACTGACCAGATGGAGGCATCACTGAGGCTGTGCTTGACTGCAGGTCTACTTTGGACCGGGTGGTGACGGCCTCTATCAGGTCTGTAACAAACGCTGTGGCTTTGGGAGGCTGAGGGAACTCTGTGGGCAGCTCTGTGGGCGGCTCTGTAGGCAGCTCTGTAGGCAGCTCTGTAGGCAGCTCTGTAGGCAGCTCTATAGGCAGCTCTGTGGCTGGCTCTGTAGGCAGCTCTGTGGGCAGCTCAGTGGGCAGCTCTGTAGGCAGCTCTGTGGGCGGCTCTGTCATGCTCTCAGTAAAGTCAATGGTGGGCCGTTGAGTCTCGAGCTCTCCCACCACCTCGCTCTCTATGGTCGTTGTTTTGAAGAACACCTCTGTGCTCTGTGTCACAGCGGTCACACTCATATCGCCACTACCCTCTTCTTCCCCGGAGCCTGAACCCTCCTCATCTGAAGACTCTGGGGGGATTACAAAGGAAAGTTATTGCAAGAGGTACTTTTTAATAGTAAGCGTATTACCCAGTTAGCTTATTGCCCGGTCAGCTTTAAAAACAATGAGGCATCTTCAGTGGCTCCTACCTGTGTAGCAGAAAGCATCATAACGAGACTCGGAGCGAGGGTATCCTGTCTGGTTAGTGTGGAGGTAAACAGTCCTCACCCCCAGCAGACCCCCTCCACACTGCGGTCGACGAACATTGATGGGGTATCGGACGCTGCGATCTGCCAGCCAGCCGGCGTTACAGACATCCATCCCAGCCTGCCAGGCCAGGTAGAGCTGACCTGTGTTGGCCAGCTGAGCTCGTCGAGCGGAGCATGCAGTCACCGCCTCAGAGAAAGTGAACTTTTCTGCAGAGGTGACGTGGAAGACTCGCCCTGTGTGAGCACAGAGAGGTCCATCAGAGGATGAATCAGAACAACAAGAGTTTTACACCTTCAACGTGTTTCATGTACAGTACCTGTCATCTTTTCTGTGAAGCAGTACACATCATATGTTTCAGTGAGGTCTCTGACTCCATAGGTCCTGACCCCGGGCTGGTGCTCTTTGTCACCAAAACAGTTCATACGTGGATCATGGATCGGGT
This sequence comes from Halichoeres trimaculatus, assembly GCF_033239565.1. Taxonomy (NCBI): domain Eukaryota; kingdom Metazoa; phylum Chordata; class Actinopteri; order Labriformes; family Labridae; genus Halichoeres; species Halichoeres trimaculatus. The sequence goes on along the minus strand of NW_027437181.1, from coordinate 6,340,274 downwards.
ACCTTTGGGTCAAATGGAAAAATATTTGTTTTTGACTCTTAACAAAGATGTAAAATGCTCCCTGACTTTGACAAAGCTCTCTGAGATAAGTCAAAAATTTTACAAGAGATGTTTATTGGAGATGAGCCCTATGGGCAGGGGTGTAAAGGTCCACTGAGGTCTGCAGGGCCGTGGATCAGAGCAAACATACCACAGCAGTTTGTAGTCTCCACCTGACAAACAAAGGACTAGATATCCAAATGTCTGGTCATCTATTCACGTCATAGAGAAAAGTGATTTGAAGTGATGAAGCACAAAGGCAGAACGACAAATCTGTGGTTCACAGGCACGTCTATGTTCGTCTATATGCAGATGATTTTCCTCTGTGTTTAAATCTACACAGCAGGGGCCAGCGAGGGCCAACACTTCCCTCCAGGATGCTTCCCCTGCAGAGTCAGAGAGGCTCGCTCCCTCACACTGACCTGACTGTGTGGTCTGACAGCCAGCCGGCATCACACTGGTGGAACCCGTCATCGAACGCTGCCTGCAGCTGTCCAGGTGAGGCCACGACGGCACTGTTCAGGTTGCATGCTGCCTGTGCCTTTTCAAATGTCAGACTGTAGCGCCCCATTATGGCCCGGTAATGAAACACCAAACCTATATGGGACAGTAGAAGTTCTGAATGAAGCCCACATCAGAAAGGCCAGACTTCCAGGAGATAACAACCAATCAAAGGCAATTGATCAACAAAAACTATACCAATCTTACATCCCTCTATCTGTGGTCTGTACTGGACTGACAGACTGCCTCACCTTGGACCTGCATGTGGACCAGATCATGGTTGTCCTCGATGCCGTGCTGGACCTCACAGCGGTAAACTCCGGAGTCGCTGGACCTCAGCTCAGAGATCCTGATGCTGGCGTCTGTTGGAGTCCCAGGGTAGCCCACCAGGTGAACTCTGTCCAGGTAGCTCTCTGTGATGCGCACCTGGCCCTCAAGTGCCACCAGGATGGTGGTTGTCTTTTCTTTAGTGACCAGACTCCACTTGATGCGGTGAGAGAGGGGGGCAATAGAGGGCGCTCCAGGGTCTGGTACAGTGTGGTCCTGAAAGAAAATGCATAAAGCTGCAGAGTGTGTGCTGCTGTCTGAACACACATGATCTGACAAAAAGAAATCCTGTAAAGTCTGCAACTATCAGACCAAAACCTTGACCAATCACAGAAATGGAGCCCAGGCAATCGAGCCTTCCAACCTTCAGCTGGCGCAGAAACTTGTTAAAATCAAAAATGCAAAACAAATTCATGAAGAATTCCTCACCTCAAAGTAACACGGCAGTACCACTGTTTCACCCAGCAGGGGGCGCTGTGGTCCCTCCAGGGGGATGCTCACACTCAGCACATCCTCTGGATCTGCCAGAGAGAACAATCCGCTGTTACCTGATGTGAGGAGCGCCCTGAAAATCATCCTATGGGTGGTCAAAGAAAGCTAACAGGAAGCTAACAGGAAGCTCAAATGTAGTCAACAGAAAGCTAACAGGTAACGCCACCATAGGTGGATATGTTATAACTTAATATTCATATTAATATTTTTGTTAAGTGTCTTAAGTTTGTTGTAATTTGAAACTTTCATAGTACAAGTTGAGTGATGTTTGATTGACATTTGAATAGTTGACATTTAAAATGTTTGATGTTTGGCTAATGTTTGATTGGTTGATGTTTAGTTGAATGATATTTGACTAACTGATGTTTAATTAGTTGATGTTTGGCTGATGTTTGATCAGCTGATGTTTTATTAGCTGATGTTTGATTGGTTTATGTTGAATGGGTGATGTTTGTTTAGCTGTTGTTGATTGGTTGATGTTTGATGAGCTAATGTTTGGTTGGTTGATGTTTGATTTGCTGATGTTTGATTGGTTGATGTTTCACTGGCTGATGTTAAGTTTGCTGATTTTTGATGGGCTAATGTTGATTAACTGATGTTTGGTTCGCTGATGTCTGATTGGTTGATATTTAATTGACTGATGTTTGATTAGCTGATGTTTGATCGGTTGTTGTTTACTCTTACCCAGAAAGGAGTGCTGGTCATACATGTAGTCAAAGGAAGCTGAGATCACATGCAGACAAGCAGACAGCAGCAGCGTCCACCTCAGCATCATGACCTCCTACAGTGAAACAGTTAAGGTTTATAAAGATCCAACACACGCTCAGACTGGGTTTGGCCCCCTGCTGGAAGACAGAGAGAAAGCAGGATGACAACACTGGAATGAAGAGTGTGTTTACGTCTTACACTCTTTTAAAGGGGCAGCTTTATTTAAATTATAACCAACACACATGGAAATCCACCGGCACACACACACACACACACACACACACACACACACCATCACAGTTTCCCTCAAACACAGCCGACTTCATGTTCCTCTCTCCGACAACACGCTGCTCTTATTTTTGACAGGAAAACAAGCAGCTCCAGTTCTTTCAAAGTAAATGTTTGCTGTTATTTTACCTGAGTAACACTTCCTGCCCCTCCCTCTGGCTACAGGGAAACACCCCAAGAGTCTAAACACACTGTGAGAGCATTCATTCACACACATGCACACACACACACTGGTGCACCCCATTGGACGTGCTAGAGACTGTTCACAGTGAGCATCATAGGAGACTCAAACTTTTGTCTCCTGTTGTTCATTCTTTGTTTTCTTCTTATTATTCTCCTCTTGATCAATCATCTGTCATGTATGGTGATCAGGTGTTTCCAAATATATTATGATACTTCAACCAACCTTAACTGCTGGAAAGTTTGGCTAATCTACGAGCAGCTCTGTGGCGTATAGAACATACTGAAGCTTGGATCTATCAGTGAGGGTCTTTAATTATCAGAGATAACAGGTTTCTGAGCTCTGATAGGATCCAACCCTGACCTCAGTGTATCTCAGTGTGAGATATATGACATCTCTTCTGGAGCACACCTGAAACATTAAACTCCATATGTGTCTGACGTTTGAGTTCACACACAGCTGCTGTCGGACAGGGCGGCTCCAGGTAAACAGGGGTGAGAGTGTGTGTGAGTGGATGTGTCAGTGAGAAGCGTCAGACTCCAAAACAGCAGGTTTATTTATGAACCAGGGAAAAGTAAGAGGAGGAGGAGGAGGGTGGCGCCCCTTCTGACCTGAGCTCACTCTCCAACCGTAAACAGAGTTTAAGTTTCTGACGTCAAATCCCACAAACAGCTGAGAGCAGTCATAAAAACATGCCTGTGTATGTGTGTTTGAAAATCACACTACACAATCTGAAATCTACGCAGTATTTATGTCTCATTTTCAGTAAAAATAGTCTCTTTACACTGTAACCCTCTGTCTCATAGTGGTCTCTGCAGTGTTCAGATGTTTAAAGTAATTTCCTCCTTAAGTCAGTGGTTTCTATATTTACGCCTGGAGTTTAAGTTTTCTTCTTAGAGCATGACAAAAAAGTTTTCAGTATTTATTTCAAAAATTAGATTTGTTCATTGAGTCACAGACATCCATCAGAGCATATCAGCTATGATACACAAGCTTAAAGGAAAAGTGAGGAGTTTCCAAGTGATCTTGGAAAAGTCTTCCTTCCACAACTTAAAATGAGATTATCAGAGCCAGTGTAGGTTATTTTTTAATGCTATTTCTCAGCTTCAAGATCAGGTTTGATGGGATCAGATTGATTTATGGCACGTCAAAGTCTCTGAGATAAAACCGCATCGACTGACTGAGCTTGGTGGTGAGAAGAGAAATCTGTATTTTTCTCTGCTGAAAATGATTTCTGTGATTAATTTTGTAGTGATGGTGGACAATGGAGCCTAACTGTCTGACAGAAAAAGGACAGAAGAGAAGAAGAAAGCTGAACAGGAGAATGATAAAGCATGAGCTAAAGGCTAAAACTGGGGCTAAAGGCTACCATAGACATTATAATTAATGGACATAGTCTCCCTGACATTTCCTGTCTGTTTCTGAAACAGATTTTTGAAGCAGATCAGCTGGCACAGCCATATTGAAAGTGACGCAGGCTTTAAGTCTCCACACTAACAGCTAAAGGGCGCCTGTCAGTCACGTGAACTGAGTTGTACCTTTGATTGGGCAAACTCACAATCTTGATATCTTAAAAACTGCAGAGTCCGAAAAAAAATTCTCCCCCGTAATGTGCTGATGGTGAAATTAAAGAATTAGGTTAACATTACACTTTAAAGATACGTCTCAAAGCACTGGGTTGAATGTAGAGCTAAACATAGCCGGCTACTAAACTAGGGTACAAACTGACAAAGTTTGCGTGTTGGCACGTTACAAACCATGGTGCCATGGCAACTTAACTGATGATTGTCATGTTGTATCTGGTAAAAAGTTGACTTGAAGAAATAAAAGTAGTGTTAAAATGGAAAACCTAATCTCCATTCATTGCCAAAATAAACACACGCCTTTTTAGGAGTCATGTCTTCACGACAGTGTGCACGCAACACTGGCTAAAGGTGTTGCTGCTGTCCACTTCAAACAGACAGTCCTCAAATGTCCAAATGTTTTTCAAAGTATGAAGAGAAATAATGATTCATGGAATCACAAAAAACACAGTTTATTTTAATTTAACATGAAGTTCATGCTGTTCGATAGTGAATGTTCAGGAGCTTTTAATCAGCTTGAGAGGAAATGTCTGTAACTTTATGAACAAAATTAAATATGTGAGAAAAAAAATATCTCCTTCGCGTAGAAGAATAAAATCACTTCTTGCACAGGTTTTCATATTTCGAGTACCAGAAGTTAAACTGAACCGCATAAAAATGTTTTACGACCCAATATTAGAAGACTATAAAGAGTTTGCTCAGTTTCTGTAAAGAGTAAAAAATATACCAATGAGTTAAAAAAGTTTACTTGCTTAGTTTCTTGTGTGAATAATTTTTTCTCTTTCCAAAATTTTATTTCATTCCCTACTCAGTGTAAGATGAAATGAGATAAAATCATGTTTCTATCATCATTACGCTGATGCTCAGTAGTTTAGATAATCAGGAAATATTACAGGTCCTAATACTGTCTCCTGTGGTACTCCAGGTGTCAAATCATCCACAAAGTGTTCTCTTCGCGCATATGCATTGCCTCTGATAAAGTAAAGGTTTAATTTTGGCTTTAGTCTGGGACTAAAGCACCAGGATACAGGTCCATGCTTCTCTCGCTTTCTAATGAAGTATTGATTACATCAGCTGAGGGAGTTTTAGAGTTTATGAGTTTTAATGATAGCCCTTATGTCATTTAGATCAAATCTTAGATCAGTAATGAGGAGGTTACCTTCTTTTGATTTGGCTTAAAGCACATCTTTTAGAATGAAGGGTTCAGTATCGGTGTAAGGAGGACAGTAAAAAGCATGACAGTTACGTTTCATCCCCAAAGAGTGGGAGATGACATCATGTCAAGACAAACATATTCTGCAACGCTCATCGACTCAAAGTTCTCAAGATCCCCTCCTCCAGTGGACATGTGTCGGAAAGAAAAGCCATGTCTCAAACATCAGAGAAAGATGTCTCACATGGAGGTAAAAAGGCTGGAGCTGTGGCATGAACTGGGAAGTCTGGATCTATCAAAGTCTTTTTCATGGTACGCTGATCTGCTCCCTACAGCGAGGTCAGAAAGTCAGAGTCAGGACAGCATGTGACACATGTGCCATGCTTCTACCCACATCTGGTCTCTGCCTCTGTGTGTGTGTGTGTGTGTGTGTGTGTGTGTGTGTGTGTGTGTGTGTGTGTGTGTGTGTGTGTGTGTGTGTGTGTGTGTGTGTGTGTGTGTGTGTGTGTGTGTAAGAGAGGTCGTGAGCTGCTGTTCACACTGAGCTCATTGAGCATCTGTGGGGTCCGCTCCCTCAGAGACCCCAGCCTGTCAGAGCAGACCTGTTCCCCCTGAAGCAGACATTGTTTCAGCATGGGCACACACACACACACACACATACACACACACACACACACACACACACACACACACACACACACACACACACACACACACACACACACACACACACACACACACACACACACACAGTCTCCCCCTGAAACCGGTATTTTCTTGTCATTTCTGTATTATTAAAATCAAAGAGAGGATCTCTGAGGAGCCAGCAGAGCTCTGGTCCTCCTGTCTTCTCTTGTACAGACTGAACACAGAGAGCTGAGCATTGTTGTTGGACACTTTCAGACTTTAAATCAGTCAGATAAACTTCAAACAGAAGAATGAACAGGTGTCTGCTCACCTGTTGTACTCGCTGCTCCTCTGTCACTCTTCTTCACTGGTGTTTGATCTCCAACTGATGAAGTTTAAGTCCGCTGAGCTGTAGAGAGTTCAGGATGCTGGCAGGGACTGAGAGCAGGTCTGCCTCCAGACCCCACAGGAAACACTGAGCAGGACTGACCCCACCAAAATAAAAGCACACGAGCTCCCTCTGAGGCTGAGCCGCCCCTCGGATGAAGACTCAGGTATTTATGTGCAGGGGGAGGAGGGAGGAGAGAGGGTGCAGTTCCTGAGTGTTTGAGAGACTGAATCAATCACAGACACATAGCTGAGTCACTCTTCATGTTCATGACCCGGTTTACATCACAAAGAACATCCAACACCTCACACACTCAATACTACGGTGGCTCAGAAGGTCCCTCTTGTCCTACCTGTCTCAGCTTCTACATTCTGATACTATGATTCACTCCCTTCCGCTGTAGGTATCGGATCAGGTGTTCACATCAGAGGAGTCTGTTATCTCTCTGGTCTTATCAAGGGAACTTAAAGAGTGAGTCCTCTGCTTTGTGTTCAACCTGTTTCACGTTCAGACCAAATAATAACTAATTCACATGTTGCAGGAATCTCTAAATCTCTCTGTAAAGAGATCTTCTTCACCAGATCGTCATAAGAATGAAATGATGAGGTCTTCACATCAGGATCTCTGAACTGGTTCATGACACCTGAGAGATGAGAGAGATGGGCCTCAAACACCAAGGTCTGCTCATATCTTCTCCCCTGAAAGAAGGGGGTTCTCTCAAAGTGACAGCAGCTTGGACGAAGCGTCTCAGACAGAGGCTGAAATCATCTGTTAAAATGAAACATTCTGGTTGGTGGAGGTTTTTTGTCGCTCAGTTTTCCACCCTGATATTTTGGGTGTAAAACTTGTGTTGGATCTGAATCTGGATCAGTTTGAGTAAGTCCTCTCTGCTTCTATTTTCACTCCTTTCAGAATAAAAGCTGTTGAAAGCGGAAACAAAGCCTCCCTTTGAGTGGGACCTCCGGGAGCTCTGTGAGCAGGAAACAACAGCATGAACAACCACAGTGTTCACACACCTAGCTGTTTCTACGGTTACAAACCAGCTCCACTTTGGGTTTAATGAGAGCGCTGGCCAAGACATAAAGACAGAAAAGCCCTTTGACGCTGTCAGAGTAATATTCCTCTTCATGGGGCCCCTGCAGTGTCACGTTAGAGTCTGCAGACATCAGACACTGATTTTATGATCTTCATCCTTTAAGACGACACACTTGGACTCAAACACAAATGCCTGTGTCAGCTAAATAGACTGTTCAAAGTTAAAGTCTCTGTTAGGACTCACCAAAATCTGACATTTTCAAATGCTGTTTCTCAGTATCTCTGGACAAACCAACCAGTCCATCAGAGAGGAGAGAGATCTGTGTTTTTCTGCTGAAAAGGATTTCTGCGATTTGTTTTGAGTGACACTGGAGCTGGACTGTCTGATAGAAAAAGGAGACCAGAGCAGAAGAAAGCTGGACAGCTCTACATATAAATACAATACCTCGTGTTATAAAGAAGATCTGCTCTCCAAAGCAAGCACACACCTTGATAAGAGTTACAATGGTCTTAACAACAGTGGATCCCAGAAAACACTACCGATTCTGACCACAGGGGTCGCTGTGATCAACATTAACAGGGAATCCTCACAGAGTCAGTAAATAGATATTTCTGTGTTTTTGAAGGAGGGGTTGTATGAAATACACATCTGTTGTTGGGGTCTACCTGTGCTCCACTTAATTCAAAGGATTCTTCATTTTCTGTCATTGGTTCAGAGATTTGCCTTTTCTAGCATTAACACCGACTCGTGAAAGCAGCAATGAAGCAATTCCTTTGTGAATCTCTAATGTTTCCTCAGCACAAAAGTGGACAGGAATACTGAAGGACAGGTGGACAAGTGGATGGACAGACAGATAGACAAATGGAAAAGTGGACAAACGGAGAACTGGGCAGGTAGACAAAATCTGGTGGACGAGTGGATGGGTGGACCAGTGGACAATTGGACAGATGGACAAAGTGATAGGTGGATTGGTGGACATGTGGAAGGATGGACAGTTGGACAAGTGGACAAGACAAGTGGAAAAGTGGATGGTCAAACGGATGGACAAGTTGACTTGTGGGTGAGTGGACCGATGGACAGGTGGACTTGTGATCCAGCTAAAATGTGAAGTTCTGTAATTATTACTTGTTTACTGACAGCCTGACAATCATCTGACTCCTCTCATCAGTGAGTTATATACCTATACCATAGACTGTAAAAAAAAAATGGACGTCATCCTGCTCGGCTCCAAGTGAGGTCTCCACAACAACTGCTCACCCTGGTGGCTGGCTGCAGTATAGGTTAAAAAATCTGGCTTTCCAGCCATTCCAGATGGGCTGTGGTCAAACTTAAAAAAATGAATACACCTGGTAGAAATGTTTCTCACATCCGACTGTTGAGGTGATTTGAAGATAATATTTGGCTGTCTTGTATTCCAGTTCTCTTTTTTCTGAAAAGTTTCATTTTCATTAGTTCTATGAGGTTAAAAAGGAGGCTTTACATAACGTTTAACGATGATTGACAGCTGCTGCTCTCGTGTATTTTTTAGGGTGATTGTAAAATATGTCGGGAGGTAGAGTCAAGAAGTGATTAGACCCTTGAAAGAAAAAGATAATTGCAATTTTGTCACACGGCTCCACTAGATTCTCACAGAATCCCTCATTGTCTCTGCTGCGTAGACTCTGGCTGAACAACTGTGGAATTGTAGCACCTGTGACAGGGTTTTTTTGGCAATGATAAATGGCGAAGCCACACTGTCCACTCTATATACAGTCTATGACCTATACACACTGATTTTAATATATTAGCAGTTAACAGTTATTTAACAGTAATAACAGTTATGTAACTGTTTGTCAACAGTCTGCTTCGAACACACCTTTTTAAAGTGTTACCTGATAAAGAGCTTTACCGAACCCCTAGGTGGACAATTGGATGCATAGACGAGTAGATGGTTGGACAGACAGAGAGTGGAACAAATGCGCGGGAGGTTAGATGGAAGGATGGATTGGGGTAAAGGGTGGACGGTTGGATGGTTGGACAGGTGGACAGATAAGTAGGTTAAAGGGTTGATGGGATGACAGGTGGACTGATGGTCCAGTTTTAATGCAGAGTTACGTAACAATCACTTCATTTAATAAATAGCCTGACAATCATTAACCTCCTTTCATCAGCAGGTTTTGTATACATTCTGATATAATATAATAGCAGTTATGTAACAGTTCGTCATCAGTCTGCCAAGGACACACCTTTCTGAAGTGGTACCTAAAAAAGAGCTTTAATGAACCCTCACTGGAGAGGTTAACGAGTGCAAGGGCGATGGGGGAATCAAAAGTAAGATCAGGAATTAAAGTAAGATCACAGCGCTCAACTATATGACAAAACATTGAACTGAACTGAATTGAATTAAAACCTTTTAATAATAATAATGATAATAATATTCAAACAGTATGTATAGAATAAAAATGTATACAAACCGATAACATTTGTAATATATACATTAAATTACATAAAACACCAAATCTCCATCTGTCCTCCCGCTTCATTCAGACATAACAAAAACACCTGTATTTTGGACCAGTATCAGGCTATAACTGCACAAAATGCTTCACCCAACCCTACAGGGAAGTAGCTTACATAGGCCTTATATAATGTGCCATCACTTCACCTTACAGCCCCCCTTAAAAGGGACTTTTCAGTCACTGAAAAGAAAGACTGTCAATCTTATTGTATGTGCATGTCTTGTTGTAGGAGACAAGGACTTTTTGGGGGTAATCTTTTGGAAAACTGAAATAATAGTGAAGCAAGTCTAATGATAAATTAATGAAATGACTTATCTGTAGGATGGAATTGGCATTGACATGTACCCCCATGGAAAACACCTCAACACCCCCATTCTAAGATTTTGCTTCTTGCTCCCCCAGACTTTCTTCGAACGCCCACTGTACTGATGGAGTGTGTAGGACTGTGTTCTTGAGGTACCATTTATTCCTGGGATTGTGGATGAGTTTTTTGTCAACTATTTCACAGTACCGTCAATGGGTGGCAGTGAACTTTGTACTGGTCCCTTGGTGTTGATTGGGTTCCTGGGAGCATTTGTGTTAGGGGAACAGGCGGTTGTATGTGATGGCTGCAGTCGGAAAGAGTAGTTTCTCTCCTCTTGATACTCTTTGCAGCCTGTCAGGGAATCTTCTCTGTGTTGTACAGGAAGATCTCCTCAAAAAGTACCAGTGGATTATCTGGGGGAAAAAAAACATCCTGCATTTAGCTATGGGTTACATCAACCTTTAGTAAAACTACTTTATCTTACATTATAGCATCAAGCATTATGGTTCAGGTTGACATTGCCTGGTTCCTCTTTAATCCTTTCATATTTTCTTCTACATCTTTTAAAAACGTTACCTGACGTTCACTGGTTGCCTGTTGTTCTCATGGGTTGTGTTGAGGGGGGCTGTCTCCAGAAATGAGCCAACTTTGATACACTTTACAACAAATCTGAGAATGAGATGATATATGTTGGACACACTTGGGTTTATTAAAAAAGTTAATCATCAAAGGGGTATTCCACTTCTTTAGATAAATGCTTTGGGCCCATGAAAGTAGGGATGGGTACCTTTTACAATTGATACGATACAATATTGATGCCCTGTACCTGGCAATCAGTATCGGTACTCAACAGTACCAATTTTTTGGTACTTTTTTGTGTTTATGTGGTAAAAATGATCAATTTGATTATAAATAAAATATAACTTTTTTTCAATTTAACATATTTACTATTCAATATATAACCATGCAATGCTGTGTTTATGTCCAGCATGGAAAATCGCCTACTCTCCCACTCCCTCAAAGTCACAAGGATGCATTTAGGTACCTAAACATGGTACCTTTTGATTTTACATGATGGTACCTGGTACTTTTGACAGAATTCAGTAGGTACCTATTAAAGTATCTAATATGGTACCCATCCCTACATGGAAGATCTGTTCCTGTGTCAGTAATCTATCCCCTATCCTTACCAAGGATGGAGGATAGAGTAGGATAAATAGATAGCATCAAGTAGATCAGTTGACAGATGGATAGACAAACTGGTGGATGGGAGGATAGGTGGGAAGGTGCCCAGGTGGAGTGATTGTTCAGTTTTAATGCAATTACATAACCATTACTTCATTTGTTAATAAACAGCCTGAAAATCATTCACCTCCCCTCATCAGAAGGTTATATATGCATACATGCTGATATTATATAACACTTTGTCAACAGTCGGCTTAGAACACACCTTTCTGAAGTGTTACCTGATGAAAAGCTTTAATGAACCCTCAATGGAGAGGGGGACAGGCAGACAGGTACACAGAACACACCTTTCTGAAGTGTTACCTGATAAAGAGCTTTAATGAACCCTCACAGTGAGAACAAATGTGTCTCTACAGTCATCCTCCACCCTGAAGTTTTAAATGAGTCTGCTGCAGACACACCTGGACTTCTCTGCACAAGAACTCCTGAAGTGGAAAACAGGAGCGCAGAGCGAGCACGCAGCTCCTCTGAAGTGCGTCCAGGAGGTTCAGTTACTGCACCGCCTTCAGCCCCAAACTTAGAGAGACCTGAGAACAACGTGAACCCTGCAGCTTCAAGTGATCCAGTCCCATAGTTCCTGCATCCCATAGCCAGACCTGGACTTCACCAACTTTCAGTCCACTACCACAAAACACAGCTGCTGGAGACCAGAGCCCCCCTGCTGTGTGAAAACATCAACAAGAAGCTCCAAAAGTAAAAACAGGCAGACAAAAAGTGACAGAAGAAAAAAACAGACAGATAAAGACAGAAACAGAAAAAAAGAAAATGCCAACTACAGAAAGAAATGGATATTTCCATTTTTAGATAGTGTTTTATGAATTCAGTTTCTAGATGCACAAATTTCAGCCCACAGGTGTTTTGTTTGTTTGTGTTTGCTGTGCTGCTTTCCCTCTCAGTAGTCTCACATGTGTCTGTCACACCTGTGTTGGATTACCCTCCGTGTGTCTAATCTCTGTTTTCCTTCCTTTATTACCAGTTTGTCATCACTCCATCACTCCTCTCTGTCCCACGGATTTCTTTCCTCTCAGGGTTTTACTTATTTTTCCTTTTTGGTTTTTGTTGGATAAACACTTTTTTTCTCCTTCCTTTTCAAAACTTAAAAACACTCAGGACCAGTGTACTTTTACCTGCATCTCTCTAACATCCAGCAGGAAGTGACTACCTGTATATCCATCTGTGAGGAACTGTTTCTCCCCCTCTTCTGATTTATTCCCTCAGTAAACATGTTCTCTGTGACTTCATAGTCTCAGTCTGTGGTTTTTGGTTTTATTAGTCTTCTTTCAACACAGCATGATGTTCATTTAGTGAGTGATGGTCCACTTAGAGTCACTCAGAGCAGGAAGAGCAGTCAGAAAGAAGCCTGAGAAATGTCTTCTTCAATGGTAGTTGTGGTTGAAGCCATGACATCTGTGAACGCCACAGTGAGTCTGGTTATGTTTCACATTAATCTTCAGCTCCTTCCCACCTCTCTTTGAAATATTGTGTATTCTGCTTTAATTAAGACATATTTAAAGAGTACCAATGTTCAGGCTAAACCTCTACATGTTCATATGTTATAGAAATCTCTGAATCTGTCTGAAAACTGATCAAAATACTCTGTTTCAGAAATAGCACCAGCCCTTCACAAGATCCTCATGAAAACTCCAAGAGGCTTGCCGAAATAGTTGATGACATGTTGGAGGGACGGGACCTTAAACACCAGGGTCTACCCACAGACCCTCTCTCTGACAGGTCTCTGGAGGACTGGCCAATCAGACTGAAGGGGGTTTGGGGAGCAGGGAGCCTTAAAGAGACAGCGGCTAGAATGAAGAGCTCCAGACAGAGGCTGGGGTATTGGTTTTCTAAAACACCAGAGAGCTTCAGAGAGACTGTCTGTGCCCATCACTGTCTATGTACTGACTGTAAACTTGATCATAGAGCTCGGGTCTGAGCACATTCAGCTTCTCTGTCTGTGAGACTGATTTGCAAGCTTTGAAAGGTGCCTCATTTGAAGTGTAAATCCAAGTGACACAAAGTCTTTGGACCAAGGATGTGTTGTCTATCAATGGACATGTCTTTGTCTGTCTCTTAACACCACGCCAGGATAAATAAAAATGGATAACTACTGAGGGACACGTAGTGGCAGCAGGACTCACTAAGGTTAGAACAAAGCAAACAGAGGGGACACAGACTGATGGATGTGGGGTTATTCTCTGAAGTACCAAAAGAAATGATGTTGATTATTTGTAGACTGATTCTTTCACATCAGAAACACACCTATACCTGTAAACATTACACAGAGAAGCATATGAAGCTCTTACTTTATCCCAGAGTGGAAACTTTCCACAGAACACACCATGAGTCAGGAGGTTAGTCCAAGGACCGACTCGGGCATGTTAGCATGTCACAGGCCACTGACCACACCTTTCTTCAAGACCATCAGGTGTGACAGGGCTCAGAGGGCAGAGAGACCTGCACAGGTTCAGAGCTTCTGTCCCACACACCCCCTCACATCCAATCCAGGTAGACCAAAGAGAGTCAGAAAGGAGGAGATCAGCACACAGGCTCTTAGACAAGGAGGGGTCCACATCACTCATTTTAAATGAACACAGATCATTAATTGGATATTCACAGGAACAAAACCAACTCAGAGCTTAGGGAGGAGCTTCTTTGTTTCTGACTCTTTCACGGACAAACAGGAAGCCCAAATTTTGGATGTTGATGCTAAATGTGGGCAAAGTTTCAAACTGTGATGTAACTGTGTGTCCGAGTAAATCTTTGGAAGCTCTTGAAGAGACAGTAGCTGAAATATGATGAATAGAGACTGACTCATTGCTGGAAACAGACTCTAGTGGACACTCAGAGAACTGCAGGTTTTGGGACATCTGCTTTGGTTCTGTTGTGCAGAATCTCCTCTCTTTGTTGCTGCTTTCCTCAGCAGAGTGTGTCAGTTAGGTGTATGTGTGTGTGTGTGTTTGTCAGGTGTGGAGTATAAACAGACTGTGGTTTAGAAGCAGGTTGACGTCAGTGTTGGTTGGTACTTCAGCAGCTGGCTGGCGTGTCGGTGTGTTAGCAGTAGTTTTGCACTGCTGACTCTGAGGTCTGTGAGGGTGGGGTCACCTTACAAACATGCTCAGTTTGAGTGGGAGTGCACTTCCTGTTGTGCACTCCTGGACACAGTGAGAGCATTGAGGTGAGCAGAGACTTGGGGTAGAAACAGTCTCTGCTGCTGGGTGCGAGGGCAGTGCAGCGCTCAAACTGTATAACGAATAAACAGACATGTTAGGGTTTTCTAGATATAAAACAACTCTGTTTTCATTGTTACAACATAAACACATCAGTGCGCTCCCTACATTTAGTAAGCTTTGCTATATTAAACTCCATGGAGTAAGATGAGCAGTGTGTGATCCTTGAAGTAGTCAGGGCATTTTTATTTACTGACACTTTAGCTGACCTCAAATTAACATTATGAAGGACTTGAAGAAGATGTTATAAATCTATTTTAAGAGAAAAGCAAAAATCCTCTTAAAAGGGGGGCTGTGGACTTTAAGATACATGGGACTATTCTGTTTTTTATGGAAGAATGTAATGATGATCTCTTGAAGAAGGGTACTCTGATAAGCATTCATGCATACATGAGAAATCATTTTCAAAATTTGCCAAATTCTGTATCCATAAACAAAAAAGTACAGGTAAAAATCTTACTTTATTATATTCAGTGATAAGCTAGAAAAATTAACTAACTTAGTGAAATATCCTGAAAAATAGAGAGCATTGTCTTACATGTAATAGAGTTAATATAACATAACAGAAACGCACATCCTCTTTTCTTTATTAATATGTAAACATATGATTAAAAAACAAATAAAACAAAATGAGATTTTAACTTATTTCAATTTTAAAAAAAGATAACTAATTGAATAAAATAAAATAAATACAAAAAAAATGAACACAAAATAATTGAAGTTAAGACTAATAAACTTGCTGTTCTTCATTACGCCGCAAGAGGCCGCCATCTTTCTGCCATTGATTAGATGTAACTGCGTATGGTGACCGTAGGCAGCCGATTCTGATTGGTTCCTGTCAATGTCATCACGCCCCCATGCCATCATTCTCTCTTGTCATTGGTTGGTTTAGAAGTTGACAGTGCGTGCGTCAGACCTGAAATAAAAACTGTCAAACGAGAGCTGCTAACCTCTGAAGTCAGTAAGTTGATTTAATCTTATTTATCCATTGCACACACGGCATCCATACGGCCTCGGTTTAAGAGCTGACCTGAGTCATCGACCAGTTATTAATATTCCGTCGTAAAGCTTAACAAACGGCTCGGGGAGCCTGGTTTACGCTGCAGAGCCTACCGAGCTGTTAGCACACAGCTAACGACGTTTACGTTGAGATGAAGGAGGATGGAGTTATTTTTACCTCAGCCGACAGCTCGCTATGCTTTAGACAACAACAGTCACTGTTTTTCTGTCAAATCATGTTACAGACCTCGTTCTCCTGCAAGCGCTAATGTTATTAATTAACCTGAAATAAAACTAGTATCGTCACTGTGGCTAACAGGTTAATTAACTCTGTTTAATTCAGTTTAACTGGTTTGTGCAGAGTCACAGAGGGAAAACAGTCCGACCTGTCACACCACATCTGGAAGTTCAGCTTTATTTCGCTGGAGATGGGATCCAGACTCGTCTGCAGACCTCTTCAGATGATATTTGTGACCATGCACTGTCACAAATATCACTCATACAGCCGAGACACTTCAGCCAAATGTTCATGTGTTACATCTACTGTCATAAGTATTCATTTTCAACGAGGCTGAATATTTTAAGTAGTCTCATCTGAACAAAATTAAGATATAAGGGTCGTATTATTTCATAAATCACATACTTCTCAGATATTACAAACTATGGATGCCGGTTATGGAGTTGGACAGTGTGTCAGGTCATCTTAGAGACTGCCAAACGTTGCAACATAGACACTGTATGAACCACAGGGAAAATCAGATGTAAAACAAGATATACCACAAAATATACAACAAAAATACAACTAACAGGAGGACAGCAGACAAATATTTCTGAGTGTGTGAATCTATCTGTCTGGAAGAAGATCTCTGAGAACACGCCGGGGACTCAGGTGTAAACTGGTGTCATGATAACATGTTGTGGCACAGGCTCAGGCTGCAGCAGCACAAAGCCTTGACTCACCTGCTTTAAGGTGTGGCACAGATGGGAGACACGCAGGAGCAGGAAGAGGGGATGGCGTGAAGAGTGGAGGCCGTTTGAATACATTGTGGCAAGGGTCTAATGATGGGAGAGGAGGTTAACTTCCAACTCTGACAGGGTAAAGTTGCGTATCTGTCACCTGCGATTAGGGATGGGTACCTTTCACATTTAAACAATATGGAACTAATGCCCAGTACATAGCAATCGGTGTCAGTATTCAATGGTACCAATTTTTGGTACTTTTGTGTGTGTTTATGTGTGTGTTTATGAAACATGGCACCCTTTGGTTTTAAGTGGATTGGTACTCGGTACTACAGCCAGAATTCGGTCTGTACCTCAGAGAAATACTATAATGACACACTTTCTGCTCCATTGTCATCAGGTTTATGTAACATTTGGGTAGCCTGTGCATTGGAAATATTCTAACATCGGTTTTCTGAGTTAACAGATCACCTCTTTTAAAGGGGACATATGCTGATCCCTGATTTGATACTTACATATAATATAATAAATTTGAAAACAAGACCTTTCACCCCCTGAATTTTCAAAAAATGAGATATTGTATTTTTTCTGATATCCTAGAACGAGATTTGATGCCTCTGAAAATAGGTCATTGACATTTGGCTGCGAGATTTTGACCGTCGTGACGAAACGAGGATCCTTTCTTTTTATTGGAGTAATCTGATAAAGCAGCTCCTCCTCTGTGATGTCAGTTAGTCACACAACCGCCACCGAGGGATACACCCACCAAGAGCCGAGTATCCCCCCTCAGATGCTGGATGCAGGGACTCTGCTCTGCTGAGCAGCTCGGCTTTACATGGTGAATTAGCAGTTAAAACACTGTAGTTTTAGCAGACGTCGTAATACTTGTGAGACTGTGATATTTGCATGCTTGTTCTGACATGCACTGTGAACCTGGACCACAATAATGCTGCGGCAATAACATAGTGACAAACTGACGGTAGAGGCGATCTTTAAACTACACTTTCAGCATGATGGATAAAACAGACAGAGAAAAGTGAAGGAGCAGGATGGAGCCCTGTTATAGAAATAGTTTATTGGTGAAGTCTGCCTATATTTCCACGTATAAACTATACATGTTACAGTACCGGTTTGACTCACCACACTGAAGCGTCCTGAGATGATCTGTGTCGAGGTGGATTTTCTTCCTCCTGAGCTGCAGAACTGTCCGGGTCTGACTCGGGGTCCAATACAAAAGGACGTATCCTACACTCTGCCATTTTATTAGTGCTATCAATGACTTACGGTGAAGTTTTGGCAAACAGCAAACTCGCTCGGTCTGCCCCATTCAATGTGGCGATTTTGTAAATACTGCCATGCTGCAAAAACCGCCCCCTGGCTCTACCCCCTCCGCCCTTCTGATAGAACTGACCCATCAGAGCACAAAGGGCTGCGATGTTGCGAGGTTACTGGAGGTCATTCTCAAAACTGAGCGTTTCAACGAGATCTTCAGAATGGCCTAAAATGAGGATATTGAGAATGCTATTGTGGGGCAATGAAGGAACTAAATGACTTGTACTGGGGGCAGAAATGCTTTACAGGCATCCTAGTCTGGCATAGTGAAAAGGAGAAACAAGCATGACATGTCCCCTATAAGTATCGATTAATCAAACAATAAATCAGTCTTTATAGATGAATTGCCAAATCAAAATCAACATTAACTCAAGATGCTTTAAAAACATAATCTCATAAACAGCATTATCTCATAGAAAACAATCTTAAAAAGCATGATCTCAACATTTTCTCATCATATCACAATCCCATGGACAACACAATTTCAAACATACACGATCTCATAAACAACATGATCCCTCTTCATGTTTCCATCATGCAGTGTTCCCCGATGAGTTCCTCTTCTTTCTGTCTGGCAGTCAAACAATCTCAGAAACCTCACCTTCCACAGATTACTGAGGTCAATGATTTCTCGGTCTCCACAGAGATCTGGATTCATACAGAAGGAGTGTGTTTAGGTCTAAGCTTTGAAGAGCGTGTAGTTGTCAGCGTGTGTGTGTGTGTGTGTAGCTTTGACTGTAAACATCAGCCCGGTCAGTGATGTGTATGTCCTCGGAGCGAGCTGTAACCCTACTCTGCTCTGAGGTTAGATGAGATCAACTATGATCCACTAATCCCCTCAGGTGTGGAGAGAGTTTATTTTAAATTTATCTGTGTGTGTGAGTGTGTGTGAGTGCTTCTGTATTTTGGGTGTGAATGTGTGATTAATGTTTCAGGATGAAAAGTGTATCTGCATAGAGAAACGTCTCCTCTTTGTGTCTGAGGAGACTCAGGGATTTGTGTGAGCTCCGTCCTTAGCCCTGATGGGGAGGCTGTGTGTGCGGATGGTGTGTCAGAGTTTGCTACATTAATCACTCCACTTGCAGCAGATCCTTGACTCAAAGCTGAAACACAGGCCTCACAATTTTATTTAACTAATATTTTACCAGGAATAATCCCACTGAGTTAAAAAAATAAATAAATTCTCTTTTAAAAAGAAGTCCTGGCCAAAACAGCAGCACATGATGTTGATGCCAAAGACGAACAAGAGAGTCACGCCATTCGTCAGCCCACCAATCATTAAAACACAACGTACAGCAGTGAAATTGGAAACTACCAGACAATAACATTACCATTCACAGGGCCGTGTGTAAGCCCACTGAGGGATGAGGGCCCAGGCGTTCCCCTGAGTGATAATCCTCCTCATGTGACTCCTGTTTGTGTTTTCAGGACCCACCTGTGAGCAGACTGCCTGCAGGAAGTGACCATCCAACAGGATCCTGCTAAAGTCTGAGCAGCATCCCTCAGGCTTTCCTCCTCCTCCTCCACGCACCTTCATCCCCTGCTGACCGTCTCCAGCAGAGTGGACCCCTCCCTCTCCCCCGGCCTCGGGCCCTCCCATCGGCCTCCCACTGCGGCGGCGTGTTGGTGTACGATGGCGTGGTGGGACGCTGACGGCTGCCGCGGGGGACTGTGATGTCAGAGCCCAACAGCCCGGGTGAGAGCCGGTGTGGCGCTCCCAGATTCTTCGTGGGCTGCGAGGACGATGAGAGCGAGGTCCCGGAGGACAGCATGAGGACGGACATGGAGCTGTACGAGGACGATGAGGACGCGGACTCGGTGGGACTACAAGCACCACCTCTGTCTTTGCTAGCATGCACATTAGCACAGGCTTTAGCATCAGCTACTCCACACCACACACACACACATACACTCACACACTCTCTGACTCTGAGCTCAGTTTGCTGGTCAGGTTAGGAAACATCTAAATTGCGAACCCTGAGATTAAAGGACCTTGCAGTCTGGTCCTGTAAGGACGTTTAGTTTCTGACAGTTTGTCCTCCTGCCCTCCTCAGCCCCCGGAGCGACAGATCGTGGTCGGGATCTGCTGCATGATGAAGAAGTCCAAGTCCAAGCCAATGACCCAGATCCTGGAGAGGCTGTGCAGGTTTGAGTACATCACTGTGGTCATCTTCCCCGAGGACGCCATCCTCAACGAGCCGGTGGACAAGTGGCCTCTTTGTGACTGCCTCATCTCCTTCCACTCAAAGGGTACACACACACAAACACACACAAAAAAGAGCAAGCAGGTTCCTCGTCTGATGTCCTGTTTCTGTGAGCAGGCTTCCCGTTGGATAAAGCAGTGAGCTACGCCAAACTGAGAAACCCTCTGCTCCTCAACGACCTGAACATGCAGTACTACATACAGGACAGGTGAGACACACACACACACACACCTTTATCAGTCTGTTTTGACTGCATGAAAATACACACCCATCATTACTCTTGTGTGTCTACAGGAGGGAGGTGTACCGCATCCTGCAGGAGGAGGGGATTGATCTGCCTCGCTACGCCGTGCTGAACAGAGACCCCGATAAACCAGATGGTAAGTCTGAGATTTCCCTGTTCAAACATCAACACGTAGTAATTATTATCAGTTTGAACATCCAGATAGGACCAAAGGGCTGGTACCTCTGAAGGAGAAGTTAGCCCAACCAAGTCAGAGTAGTAGAATGAGTGAAACTTAAAGCGGGGGCTCTCAGGGACAGTTAGAGAACAGGTAAGTCTTCAGACCAGACCAAGGCCCTGTTACCTGCGGCTCTGGAGCCTTATGTGGCTCTTTGACTCCTTTGCAGTGACTCCTTGTAGTTAAAAAACTGTTATTGAAATAAGGAATTTTTACTTTTCTTACAGATGATATTGATGACTGAAGACAGTGACGCTAGATGAAATAACGCATTAACATTTTGTTGATCTAAATATTCATCACATCTGTCAATGAAGCCTGCTACCTCTCTACTTCACCTTCAACAACATAAACAGCCCACCAACTTTCATGCACCTGTGGCTAACCTCAAGTTTTACAGCCCTGAGAAGATAACTACATCTACAAAAAGACTAATCTGGAAGAAAATACTGATTTTAATTCTGTGTGGAGGAATTCATTTAACTACAATGTGACTGCTTATTATACGAGCTAGATATGTGCAAGACATTAGCAAACAACAAAAAATGAGTTAAGCAATATGAACAATGTATGGTATAAAATTAAGGAATTCTTTCAAAAATTTCAGTTTTTTTTTTCAAATTTATTTTCAGCTATTTTAATTTTTTTTTTGCATTTTTTTATTTTTGCATTTTTTATATTGACTTTTTTATATAAATTTCACAATTTTATTTCTTTTTTCTTTTTTTTTTTTTTACAAACTGCAAATACATCAGATATAAATTTGCAAAAATTCAAAAAACTTCTTGTGTTGAGAATAATTTACTAAATTTTAACTGTGTATAAAATGTTATACACTTCATAGTCTTTGTTGTGAGGATAAAGTAGATTTTGTGGCTCTGAAGTGCCTTTAATCCGGGTGAGCTGAGGCAAAATGGCTCCTTTGAAAGTAAAGGTTGCAGACCCCTGGTCCTGACCAACTGTCACATGTTACAGAGGACTGCAGCAGTCACCTTTTCCCTTCAGCATCAATCCAGCAGAGTACAGACCTTTACGTCAGAAAAACACTGAGTTTGTTACTCAGGTTACAAAACATCTTTTCCTACAAGGTTAAGTTCTCCTTAGATTCTTCCTGGGGTCTCACTGCTCTCTATGTGTGTGTGCGTGTCTTTCAGAGTGTAACCTGGTGGAAGGGGAGGACCATGTGGAGGTGAATGGAGAGATTTTCCAGAAGCCGTTTGTAGAGAAGCCAGTGTGTGCTGAGGATCACAATGTCTACATCTACTACCCGACGTCTGCAGGGGGCGGCAGCCAGAGACTCTTCAGAAAGGTGAGGTGTTTCAGGTGTTTTTATGGCACAACTGGGATTTTATTAGAATTGTTTTTCATATTCAGACTATTTTGACCTCTACATCTTTTTTTCTACTTGAACCCACGCTTGTATCCCCTCATCTGTTCTTTGAACTCTGGTTAATTGACACATTGTAAGATAAAAGCTGGGGTGAAGAAGATGGACCCCTGGTCAGACTTTGGAGCCAGGTCTTTATCTGTAAACCTGATCCTGTGGTCTGACCTGTCAGCAGAGACAAGATAAGAATGTTTGGTTTGGGATCAGTGAAGGACAGGTTTCTGTGGATAGCTCAGAGTTTATTCTGATGAAAATGTGCGTGTGTGTCCCTGTGTGCAGATTGGAAGTCGCAGCAGTGTGTACTCACCAGAGAGCAACGTGAGGAAGACGGGCTCCTACATCTATGAAGAGTTCATGCCCACGGATGGCACCGATGTTAAGGTGGAGTATGAACTCTTAAGGTGGAGTATGAACACAGTTGATCTCGGGGGCTCTCCTGTTTGGTTTCAGGACATTTCAGAGGCTCCAAGTCTGAAAACTAAGGTTTAACCTCACAAACTCTGAGTGAAGCAGTTCTGAAGCTGGGTTTCTAGAAACAAAAACAAAACTAAAATGATCTTAGAGACTGCTCAATACTGTTTGGTCCAAGGTCGCTGTGTTTGTACCAGTAGGTTCATTTAGTTTGAGCCAGCCTTCCTCCAGAAGAACCAACAACCAGCTCATGCTCAACAAAAAAAAGTTAGACATCAATTCTGAGATGATTTTTAGATGTTTGGTGTCAGCCCTCACTTTCTCCGACCTTACCTCGACATCAGCTGTCTCTGACCTTACCTTGACATCAGCTGTCTCTGAAGCTTTGAAGTATGATCTCACGGTTCAACCTGCCTCACCTGTCCTCAGGTGTACACTGTGGGACCGGACTATGCTCACGCTGAGGCCCGAAAGTCTCCAGCTCTGGACGGGAAAGTGGAGAGAGACAGTGAGGGGAAGGAGGTCAGATACCCCGTAATGCTGTCAGCCATGGAGAAACTGGTGGCTCGAAAAGTCTGCTTGGCCTTCA
The DNA here is from genome assembly GCF_033239565.1 of Halichoeres trimaculatus. Lineage (NCBI taxonomy): Eukaryota > Metazoa > Chordata > Actinopteri > Labriformes > Labridae > Halichoeres > Halichoeres trimaculatus. Next base: position 6,317,337 of record NW_027437181.1, on the reverse strand, counting down.
AAGTGAGTCCCTTTGACTCAAACAGGGGCAGACTGTCAACACACAAAAACTGTAATGATAATAAGATTTAGTCTTAATAAATCAATCTGTTTCTGGTCTCTGCAGCAAACAGTTTGTGGCTTCGACCTCCTGCGAGCTAACGGACACTCGTACGTCTGTGACGTGAACGGATTCAGCTTCGTGAAGAACTCCATGAAGTACTACGACGACTGTGCAAAGATCCTCGGGTAACAGTTTCAGTTGCTGCTCCAGTATATGTGTGTGTGTGTGTGTGTGTGTGTGTGGATGTATGTGAATGTGTTAATGTGTCTCTTACTTCCTCTATGTGTGTGTGTTTAGGAACATTGTGATGCGGGAGCTGGCCCCTCAGTTTCAGATCCCCTGGTCCATCCCCACAGAGGCTGAGGACATCCCCATTGTTCCCACCACTTCTGGCACCATGTGAGTCAGTTTAAAGTGTGTCCAGGTGATGTTGGATTTCAGTCACCAGGATGGATCAGACGAGTGATTAGAGCTTCTTTAAAGCTTCCTGTTCCAGCTGCTTAAACTGTCTAATATCTCTTGAAGTACAATTACCTGTTCAGTCTCACCTGTTTGATCTCACTGTTTCCTCCTCAGGATGGAGCTCCGCTGTGTGATCGCTGTCATCAGACATGGAGACAGGACGCCCAAACAGAAGATGAAGATGGAAGTCCGTAACCCCATGTGAGCGCCCTCTGGTGGTTCTTCTTTAACCCGCACACACCTGAAGTCCTGCTGTCTCTTTAAACTCTGTGTTTGCTCTGCAGGTTCTTCGATCTGTTCGAGAAATACGGGGGATACAAAACTGGAAAGTTAAAGCTGAAGAAGCCCAAACAGCTGCAGGTGTGTACAGAGTGTGTGTGTGTGTTTTTACAGTTAACAGGCAAATTCACTCGCTACAGTTTCCCTTATACAGATTAAAGTAAGAATATCAGTGTTGAAATAGAAAGTAGGAACAAATAATAGAGAAATTAACAATAACTTAGCAAAGTAAGAGTCAGAATAGTTGTAATAGTCTCTGGACTGAAGCTCTGATGTCAGCTGATGTGGTTGTAATCACCACAGACAGTCTGAAGCTGGATGATAAGCATCCCAGAGCGTCTTAAAGACCCAGAGTTCTGCAGGAATCTCCAGAGGTTTAAACAACAAGCCGACTTCAGAGCAACCAGCTGAGCAATATGTAAACACAGCATCAACAACAGCAACAGCAGAAAGAGAAAGTCTGAGAAAAGGACCACAGCTGTCTCTGGCCACGTGTCTACAGAGGACACAGTTCAATGAACCCCCAGAGAGGAATCTGACAAGTTAAGAAAAAAATAAATTAAACAGAAGAAAGATCAAACTGGAGACACTGAAAGAGGCTGCAGACCTTGTTTGTATGTGTGTTAAACTGTGTGTATCTCCCTGTGTAAATGTGTGTGTGTGCGTCTCTGGCTCTCTGTGGCAGGAGGTGCTGGACATCACTCGGCAGCTGCTGGCGGATCTGGGTCAGCACACTGACTGTGAGATCGAGGAGAAGAAGTCCAAACTGGAGCAGCTGAAGACTGTTCTGGAAATGTGAGATTCTCTTTTTCTCTGACGCTGTCATGGATCAGTTTTGTAAACGTTAGGTTAACGGTTAGTGTGAGCTCTGTCCCAGCTCTGCTGTCTGCTCCCCCTGACTTTCAGTCTGCACAAAAGAGACTCGATCGGAAGATTCTTACACTCAGTGTTTGAACAAACATTGAATTAAATATTGTGACTATTCATGGTCAGGATTGGATCAGGAACAGCTTTCTCTCATCCTGCATTCAGACGCATTAAGCAGTCTTCATATTGACACTGCTTCTCTCTTCAGGTACGGCCACTTCTCAGGGATCAACAGAAAGGTGCAGCTGACCTACCTGCCTCATGGACAGCCCAAAACCTCCTCAGAGGAAGAAGGTAGGACATGTTTTCTTCCCTGATCCTTCAGTTCTGAAACCCTCTGAGGGTCAAAGGCCCCTAAATCAGATTTACTTAATCCAAAGAAAGGTTTGAAAAGAGTTAGTCTTTGATGTGCTACGAGGTCAGGGTCAATATATAAGGTCATAGTCAATGTATGAGGTCAGATTAAATATCTGATGTTAAGGTCAATGTGTTATGTCAAAGTCAATGTATGAGGTCCGATTAGATACATGAGGTCAGAGAAAACAAAGATAATGGGATTAAATATATGAGTTCAGAGCCAATATATGAGGTCAAAGTGAATATATGAGGTCAGGGTAGAAGAGGTCAGCGTAAATATATATGATCAGATTAAATACATGATCTCAGTGTAAAGTAATGAGTTCAGTAAATATCTGATGTCAGATAAATAATGTGGTCAAATTTAAATAATGATGTCAGAGTAAATCTTTAAAGTTGGATTGAATATAATGGTCAGGATAAATAAATGACATCAGATTAAATATATGAGGTCAGATTAAATATATATGAAGTCTAACATAATAAATGAGGTCCCATTAAATGCATGAGATCAGAGTCAATGTATGCGGTCCCATCAAATACATGACATTAGATTAAATAAGTAAGGTCAGTGTAAAAATTTGAGGTCAGAGTCAAACTATGAGGTCACAGTCAATATATGAGGTCAGGGTAGATGAGGTCAGAGTAAATATATAAAATCAGATTAAATACATGATGCCATTGTTAATTAAAGGGGTCAGTAAATACCTAATGTCAGATTAAATAATGAGGTCAGATTAAAGTGATGAGAGCGGAGTAAACCTATAAAGTTCAGTTGAATATAAAAGGTCAGGAAAATAAAGGAAATAAATATATGAGGTCAGATTGAATAATTTAGATCTAAGATAATAAATGAGGTCTTAGTAAATATGTAAGGTTAGATTAAATGTATGAGGTCAAATTAAATAATGAGGTCCGAGTTAATTAATATGAGATCAAAGTCAATATATGAGGTCACATTGAGTATCTAAGGCCAGAACCAGTACATGGCCACAGCCTTAAGTGCAAATCGGTTGACTATCCCTAATGAAACACTAACCACTAGGGCTGTCACTTTTCCTCAAAATCAAAGTCGAACGGTTTTCAACCATAAACGAAAATAATCGAAGATAATCGAACACCCCCCCCCCCCCCCCCCCCCCCCCCCGCCGCCGCCGCCGCCGCCGCTGACCGGCTGTGAATCACAGACACGAGACATTTCCTTTATATTCTCAGCCTTTTTTTATTGCCACAAACACTGCACAACGGCACTAACTGACTTATTTTCTCATATTATTTGCCAGAAACACAAGCCTGTCAACCTGCTCAGGATCAAGTGCTGCTCTTTTTTTGTTAACAATGTTGCCTGCTGACGAGAACACCCGTTCAGAGCGCACTGAGGTACCCGGCACACACAGATATTTACGAGCCAACTTTGAGAGCTGCGGGTATCGAGCACACCCTATTTCTCTCCACCAAAGCAGGGGGTTGCTGTCTGCAGAGAGTGGGTTCTCTCTCATGTAGGTTTGTATTTCTTGAATGGAACTCGCGTTACTTACAACAGAGTCACTCGTTTTGTACAAACTCCCAAACAGGGAGCCCATCGCTCCAAGAGCAGCTGCCCTCTCTTCAGGTTTACAGTCACTGTCTGTTTCATAGTCATTCATCTCACGTGACAAGCTGTCAATGACAACATTTTTCTTCTCTGGTGAAAGGTGGACTAAGCGAATGAACCGGGGGTCCAGGAGCGCTGCTTTATTGAGAAGCATCCACTCGCCGCTCTCCTCACAGTAGCGCGCTTTCAGATTAGCCAGCATCCGCTCTGTGAACATTATGAAAAAAAGAAATATTTTTGTCCTAAACTGTCATGTATTCTGAAGTAAATACAAACCTCTGAATAAATAGTTTTTAACACTGAAATACGTATATTTTGATCATTTAAACGCAAAGCTGGCGCAGATTTAGACAGAAAAAAATTGTATGAATACCTCTCACATTCGTGATGACGGGTCTGTATGACGGGTCGGGGGTGCTCAGCTGTGACAGCATGACGTGCTGCAGAGGCAGGACAGCTGATGCTGTGGGGTAGGCATCCGTCGACAGGGCCTGAGTTGCCACTTTAAATGGCTTCAGAATGTCCTTAAGCTGATCCACCATAGACCATTCCAAAGTGCTGAGCTCCAAATGGGACAGCTTCTTTTCAAAAACAACGGCAGCCACTGCAGCTTGTTGCTCGGATGCGCGACAAATCATGTCGTAAGTGGTATTCCATCTGGTAACGCAGTCATTTATGAGTCTCTCTTTTTTTAATCCAAGAAGCTCCTGCTTTTCCTCCAGAAGGCAGGAGTCGGCCGGAGACCTCCCGAAATGAGCCGCAGTTTGTTTCAGTCTGGAGAGCGCTGTCTCAACTCCTTTAGCCTCCAGTCCCTTGCGCACTGCCAGGTTCAGGGTGTGAGCCAAACACGGTACAACAATAAGCCCCAAATTGTGCACGGCGTTCACATAGTTAAGAGCATTGTCTGTGGTAACAGACACGACTGCCTCCCGGGGTATGCCGAAGTCCTCCAGCGTGCTACTAATACTAGCGGCTACGTGTGCAGCTGTGTGGCTCCCTCTAAGCTCTTTAGTGCACAAAACATAGTTTTCAAGTTCCCATGTGTCAGAAATGAAGTGAGCCGTCACCGTCACATAAGCATGAGTAGCCATCGATGTCCACCCATCGGTAGTAAGGGAGAGCGTCTTGTCTTTTAATATAGTCTCAATGTTTGCCCGCGTAACATCGTACAGCTTTACGATGTGGCTCGAAATGGCGGTGCGGCTGGGAATGGTGTACCGTGGCTCCAGTTCCATCATCAAGTCCCGAAAGCCCTCTCCCGTAACCACACCAATGGGCCGCATATCCTTGCATATGAATCGTGCAATCTTGTCGGTAATAGCCTTTTTCCGCACCTCTGGTAAGGACCCTGCCGAAAAAAACGTTGTCACACGGGGCTGAACACTCGATGAAGCACCGCTGCACTTTGGCGCCTCCTCCTCGACTGCATGGCTTGGATGAAAAGCCGATAGATGAGACCGCAGACTTGTTGTTGAGGACGAGTAGGTAAACTGCTTTCCACATAACCGACACACAGCCCGGTCTTTGTTTTTAATTTTCCCATCAATGGCGTAGAACCCAAAATACTTCCACACATTGCTCCTCAGATGATTCGGTGTTATTATTGAACGTCGTCCACTGTGGCTCTCTGCGTCTTCCATTTTTATCAACTATACTTCACTCTTTGGTCACTGAGGTCAAGAGAGAAGTTCATACGCGATGGAACTGTCGAGCTTTGCGGACAGCGCCCTCTGCTGGATGAAAGGGTTCACTGCTCCAGGCGCCCTGATGAGCTGCTGAACCCAATATTTTACGTTCGAATATGTATTTACTAATCGGTTACGGATATTTATCCCCATGTTCGATTGATTATTCGAATATCGAACATAAAGTGACAGCCCTACTAACCACACCTATATAAGGTCAGAATAGATAAGGTCTGAGTAAATATCTGATTAAATATGTATGAGAGAGTAAATAAATTATGTTATTAAATGTCTGAGATCAGAGTAAATGTCTGAGGTCGGAACCAGAGGCCAGAGTTTATATACGGGGTCAGGTTCAATATGTCTTTGTTTTGCTCTCAGACACTAGGAAAGAAGGTCCATCTCTGCTGCTGGTGCTGAAGTGGGGCGGTGAGCTGACGCCTGCAGGCCGGGTTCAGGCTGAGGAGCTGGGACGAGCTTTCCGCTGCATGTACCCCGGAGGACAAGGTGAGACACTCCGATTCAGACATTCCTCTCAGGTGAAAAGAGCTGTGAAGTGTTAGCAGCTGTAGTTAGAGAGCTCTGATTCCGACAGGATAAGCTGTTTAGTCAATTGTTATGGTTCCAGTTGAAGGTATTTAGAAGAAACGTGATCACTTTGAGACATACATCAAACAGTCTACTTTCTTACTCTGAAGTTCCTTTCTGCACATCATGGTGTGTGTTTGAGTCAGAGATCAGTGGAGACAATCCTTCATTCAGAGGCGGTTTCAGTCACAGAGTGAAGGACAGAGGAAGGTTTATGACAGAACACTCCATGACGAGCTGGTGACCTCTGACCACAAGCTGCTGTTATATCATCATCACCTCTATCATTACCACGAGTAAAAACCAGAGATCATCCATCTCCCAGTAACCCTGGACCATGGTGTGTGTTTGTATCTGTGTGTGTTTCAGGAGACTACGCCGGGTTTCCAGGCTGTGGCTTGCTGAGGTTACACAGCACCTACAGACACGACCTGAAGATTTATGCGTCTGACGAAGGTCGGGTGCAGATGACGGCTGCAGCCTTTGCAAAGGTACAAAGAGTTTCACTCTCCTCAGAGCGTTAGACACGTTATTTTTTGTCTGGAACAACCTTAAAGAGAGGGTATTGTTCTTTATTTTACTCAGTATGTGTCCACGCGTGTGTGTGCTTTTCTCATCAGGGGCTGCTGGCTCTGGAGGGGGAACTGACCCCCATCCTGGTCCAGATGGTGAAAAGTGCCAACATGAACGGTTTACTTGATAACGACAGCGACTCTCTGAGCAGCTGTCAGCACAGAGTGAAGGCCCGCCTCCACGAGATCCTGCAGAAGGACCGAGACTTTATTGAGGAGGACTATGACCGGGTGAGTGTGCAGCATCAGTCTGTCATCAGGCACAATCAACAATGAGCACACTGAACAACGTCATCCTCACGAGAGGGACACGTGATGCGGCTCCAAAATCAAAAATGATTTTTAAGACATGAACCCTTGATTAGATTTCAGCTTTTGTAGAGTTTGAAGGAACAGTGTGTTTGGACTTAATTAAATAAACTGCTCTGTGCTTTTGTGTGTGTGTGTGTGTTTGACAGCTGGCTCCGACCTGCAGTGCTTCTCTGGTAAATTCAATGAGGATTGTGCAGAATCCTGTGTTCACCTGTGACCAGGTGTACGCCCTCATTCAGAGCCTCACCTCTCAAATCCGCACCAGGATGGAGGACCCAAAATCTGCAGGTGAGACAGGCCACCTGGTAGAGCTCCAATAATCAATTAATCAATGCATACAGCACCAAATTAGAACAAATATTGTCTAAAGGCACTACAAAAAACAGAGAGCCAACATAAAGACCATATGTGTGTGTGTGTCCAGACTTGCAGCTGTACCACAGCGAGACTCTGGAGCTGATGCTGCAGAGATGGTCGAAGCTGGAAAGAGATTTCCGCATGAAGAACGGACGCTACGACATCAGCAAGATCCCCGACATCTACGACTGCGTGAAGTACGACGTGATCCACAACGCCACGCTGGGCCTGGAGGACACGCTGGAGCTGTTCAGGCTGTCCAGAGCTCTAGCCGACATAGTCATCCCTCAGGTGAGATGCAGGCAGGGAGGACAGTTGTGTTTGACTCAGACCAATGAGGAGAGATGACTTTTTGTTTAATTTAAACAGGCCCTCTAGTGGTAAGAAGATGGAACTGCAGCTGTGTTACTGTTTGTTCACAGCAGGTGTGTGTTTTTCAGGAGTATGGGATCAATAAGGTGGAGAAGTTGGACATAGCATATGCATACTGCCTCCCTCTGGTCAGGAAGATCCAGCTGGACCTGCAGAGGACTCATGAGGACGAGTCTGTCAACAAGCTGCACCCTCTGTGAGTCCTCTGAGTTGAAAACAAACCAATTCACCTCCCATGTGTCTAAACTGGAGCTAACACAGGTGTGTTTCCTCAGGTACTCCCGAGGCGTGATGTCACCTGGGCGCCATGTCAGGACTCGTTTGTACTTCACCAGCGAGAGTCACGTCCACTCTCTACTCAGCATCTTCCGCTACGGAGGCCTGCTGGATGTAAGAGGACAAACCACAGGACACACCTTTAACCTCACAGGGACACATGAGCTTACTCTGTGTGTGTGTGTGTGTGTGTGTGTGTGTGTGTGTCTGTGTGTGTCTGTGTGTGTGATTCCAACAGGAGGAGAAGGACCAGCAGTGGAAGCGAGCCATGGATTACCTCAGTGCTGTCTCTGAACTCAACTACATGACTCAGATCGTCATCATGCTATACGAGGACAACAATAAGGTACAGAGAGTGTGTGTGTTTGTCTGGTGTGTGTGTGTGTGTATGTATGTGTTAACTTCCCTCTAACGTACACCAACAACCTTCAGGAGCTCTCTTCAGAGGAGCGTTTCCATGTGGAGCTTCACTTCAGTCCAGGTGTTAAAGGTGTGGAGGAGGAGGAAAACGCTCCCACAGGATTTGGCTTCAGACCGGCTTCAGCAGAGGTGGCACGTCAGGTAGAGTGACAGCCAGCACCTTCACCATTTATCCTGCAGGGGGCAGCACTGACATCTTTCTTCTTCTTCTTCTTCTTCTTCTTGTGCAGAACGGACAGAAACAGTCCGACCCAGGCAGCCTGGAGGACCTCTCCAGAGACGAGACGGACCGTGCTGTGCCACTGTCAGAGCCAATCACCATCCAGAGGAGGTCCCCTCTCATACGCAACCACAAGACCGGTTCCATGGAGGTAAGGGGGGCACACACCTGCTCACATACTGATTTACCTGTTTACGGTGATTTTTTACTGCATATAAACACCTTTCCCCTGTACATGTCTGCTTGTGCGTGTGTGTGTGTCAGGTCCTGTCAGAGACGTCGTCCTCTAAGGTGGGCAGTTATCGTCTCTTCTCTCTATGCTCTCGTCAGTCTCCCGAGATGAAGCAGAGTGGATTAGGTAGGTTCACCTTGTTATTAACAGCAGTCCTGGGAGGAGTATGTGTGTGTGTGTGTATGTGTGTGTCTGTGTGTGAGGACACCATGACTAAAGGAAATAATCAGAGCTGTCTGGACGAGTGTTTCTGTGTGTAGAGATCAGATCTCAGACCTGACCAAACGATTACAGAGCAGATCAGTCTGAACTCAGTGTTCAGTGTCTGTAATCCAGGATGAAGGTAAGCGTCCTCCCTGTTAGCTGCTCAAACTTTGGAGTCAGAGGTGTTCTCACATCAGTCATGTGATCTGAAAGTCTTTAACAGTATCTCGATGAGTGCTCTAGAGGTCTATGTGGATCCTTTCTGAGGCTCTGTTTAATCTCTGTGCAGCTCTCTGCCTCCTCTCTCTGCAGCACTGAGGGGCCTTCTCCCTCAGAGAGCCTCCTCCCTGAGGGGGCTCCTCCAAACTGCTCTGGTTGCTTCATGTAAATATTCGAACCCTCTGGAGTCTTCAGCACCAGAGGGGATTTCCTAGACATGCACAGAAACACAGATCTTTGCTTCTTTTTTCTCTTTCATGCTGCTCTGCATCCTGTTTTTTATACTTATTCAGTCAAAATGCATTCTGGGAAATGAAGTAAAAGAACATGAATATGAGGAAACAGAAGCACTTAATGCTTTGAACGAGTCACAGCTCCATAAACTCAAACCATCTCATCATCCTGAGAGGAGCTCAGAGACGGAGAGAGAGGAAGTACGAGATGTTGCCTGGACTGGGTCCCTCCCTCCCTCCCTCTGTCTCCCTCCTCTCTCTCTCTCTGTCTCTCCCCCCCTCCTCTCTCTGACCTCCCCCTCTGTCTCTCTGTCTCCTCCTCCCCTCTGTCTCTCTGTCTCTCTCTTGTGATGGTGTGTTTGAGTAATAGCATGATGAGTAGAGGTGACTAACGCCCGCCCCCCCTCGCAGGCTCTCAGTGCGCCGGCCTCTTCAGCACCACCGTCCTTGGTGGCTCCTCTAGCGCCCCTAACCTGCAGGACTACGCACGCGCTCATCGCAAAAAATTCTCCAGCGGCAGCGTGTCCTACAAAGACGGTACGTGTTTGAGCCGGCGCTCTGCAGCACGCTGCACAGGGACCAGCAGACAGTTAGCTTCAGGAAGAGTCTGAGCACTAAATCTCACTCAGGTTAGACTTCATGCTCATTACGGCCACCCCAGGATCTGTTTCCATCTTTTCTTTTGCTCCACACCGCTCAGATCAGACGCTGTTTGTACAGACGGGGTCAGTTCGCTGACAGGAAACACCAGACTGGTTAGAGGAACATTAGACCGGTTAGAGGAAGAGGACAGAGTCTCTGAGCTACAGTCACTGCATGAGAAAAGTCTTCTCTCTGACAAACAGGAACAAGGAAAACACAGAAAAAAAGGAATAAGGAAGGAGTAAAAACAAAAGAAAAGGTCAGGAACAAGGATAGAAACCGAAAAAGGAAGAGGGAAAGGAGCAAGGACAAAAAGAGCAAAGAACAGAGACAGGAACTAGGACAAGACCAGAAAAAAGGGACAGAGACTGGAAAAAAAAACACAAAAAGGACAAGGACAACACAGAAAAAAGAGCAAGGAGGAAAACAGGAAGAAGAACAAAGACAAGAGCGGAAAAAACAGAAAAAGGACGAGGAAAACACAGAAAAAGGAAAGGAAAAATGAACAAGTCAGAAATAAAACACACAAAAAAGGAACATGAACAAGGGCAGCAACAAAAAAAGAAGAAAAAAGAGAGCAAAGACAACACAGAACAAGGTACAGGGTAGAAACATAAAAAGAAACATGAACAGGAAGAAGAACGAGGACAAAAACAGTAACAAAGACAGAAACGGAAAAAAGAAGGACAAGGACAACACAGAAAAAAGGAACAGAGACAGGAACAAGGGCAAGACCAGGAAAAAGGAATAAGACCGAAAAAAAAACACACAAAAAAAGAACAGGAACCATGACAAGAACAAGAAAGAGAACAAAGACGAGACCAGAAAAAAACAGGAACAAAGACAGAAACAGGACAACACAGAAAAAAGGAACAGGAAAGGAAACAGAAACATGAACAAAGATGAGACCAGAACAACAGGAACAAGGGCAAGGACATCCCTGAATAAGGAACAGAAAAAGGAACAAGAACAAGATGGCATGATGGCAAGGACAACACAGAACAAGGAACAGGGTAGAAACAGAAAATGAAACATACAGGGAGAGAATGAGGACAAAGACAGAAAGATAAAAAAGAACAGGAACAAGGACAACACAGAAAAGAGAGCAGGACAGGAAAAGAAAAAAAGGAACTGGAAAATGAATACAAACAGAAAAATGGAGATAACAGGGACAGGGAAAAAACAGAAACTGGGAGATAACAGGAACTGGTAGAAAACAGGACTAGAAACAGAAACAGGCACAGGAATAGAAGCAGAGAGCTCTCTGGGTCTCTCTGGGTCTGAGCAGGTTTGTGGTGTCAGGACGGTCGCTCAGGCCAGGACAGGAGCTCTGTCAGTCTGAGAGGTTTCTGAAGCTTGATGAGTTCTGTGCATGTGTAAAGTTACTGTCCATCAGTGTGTGTCCGTCATTCTCACACATCAGGACCCTCCCATGTGTCTGCCTGTTCTCTCTGTGTGATACTTTAAAGAGCAGCACGATGATCCCTGGCAGGTCTCTTGGTGTCTGTAGATCTCCGTCAGCCCTTCAAAGACGACTCAAAGGCCTCTTGATAGCTCCCTGAACAGCTGAATCCAGCTCAGACCTTTTTAACTTGAATCTACATCCATATTTTAGACGTAGTTTAGATGATGATCAGGCTCACAGAAACGCTCTGAGCATGTGCAGCAGATATTGGCTGTATCACATCCCTGGTGGATCAGAGTGAGTCCACTTTGAGTTCTTTTTTATGGCCCTGACAAACTAAGACTGTCACATTACAGAAAGGATCCTACAGAAAGAGAGAGCTTATTGTAGTAGAGGAGGAAGATTCTTAACCACAAACACACACACCCACACACACAGAACTGATTAGTCTGTACTGATCTCTAACATATATTTAAATCCTCTCTGTGTGTCTAAACAGAACTTCGCTCTGCTGATGGCGTTTAGTTTTATACATCCTTAATGTTTCTGACCTTTGACCAATCACGCCGCCCAGCCCTGACATGTATGTCTGGTGTCGTGTCGTCCACTAGGTGTCACTGTGGCGTCATGCAGTCTCCTCACATGCAGGCCTGCTGTTGGTCTTTGTCCTCCATCTTGTTTCACTTCATTTTAAGAATGTGATGAAGCTCTGTAGTCCTGATCCAGTCCTGATCCAGTCCTGCCCACACACACGGCTCTGTGTCAGCGTTTCACTGACGGCGCTGTTGGTGTGAAGCATCCCGCTAGTCTCTCCTCTGCTCGGCGTCTCAGTGTGTGACAGACAGCCTGTGGCTGTGAGGCTCTAGGACTTTTATCCTCTGATGGGGAGAGGAGTGAGAGTGTAACTCAGGCCTGATATCTGGCTCATTCCTGTTTGTGAACTCTTTACCTCCTGATTTAAACATTTCATCTCACTGTGTCATGAGAAGATGTTCCTCCCATCTGTCGCCCCACAGCCATCTTTAAACATCTTCAGACATCAACACAGACATGAACAGAGAGGCCTTCTCCTGTCTGTCAGGTGTTACTTGATCCTTTCTGCAGTGCGTCACATTAGACAGAGCAGGGAAATGATCAAACATGACCAACAGTCTCTGTGGCTCATAGTAACACTAGTGATTTTTGTTTTATTTCCTCAGAGTTGTTGTCTATGCCGGCAGTAAAACGATTTTCTGTGTCGTTTGCAAAGTATCCGACTAATGGTACGTCTGCTTCTTTCAAGTATTTCTCCACTTCACCTCCCTCTGTCTGCATGTCTCAGTCTTTTCTTTTTGGACCTTGGGTTGTCTTATTGTTTTCCACATGGCCCTCCAGCATTCCAGGTTTATTTTTATTTTTTCTAATGGTTGTAACTTTGGTTATTTACCCATATGCTTTGGGCTCTTACTTTCTAACACTACCTGACATTCTCTTTCTAACCAGGGTTCCCACCGGTCATTGAGTGTGTGTGAATGTAAAGAGGTCTGGGGCAGGAAATGTCGGCAGATTCTTACTAAGGTGCCAGAGTTTAGCAGAAAACACAGACCTCTTCACACGTTTGCATTAATACCAACATGATTAACACAAGAGAGAAGTGTCCAAGTTATGATATTAATTTTGTTTTTACCTTTGCATCAATCCACGTGTTCAGCTGTGTTCACAGAAAAGCTCGTCATTAAACCTTGCAGGAAGATTTTCACAAAGAAAAGACCTGTAATGCAAACGGATCTGATAGAGCTTAAAGGTCCCATATTATGCTCCTTTCTGCAGTTTAATATGGATCATTGATGTCTTCATGAAATGGTAGTAACATGTTTTGGTCCAAAAAGCCAATAAATCAAGCACAGCAGCATTGTTTCCAGGCTCTCATAGCCCCTCTGTTCAGAACGCTCTGATTTAGTGGGCGTGGCCTTCATATGTAAATGAGCCACTGCTGATACCGCCGAGAGTGGCGCCACAAGCTCCGAGCATAGGTTCCGAGTGCACAATGTTTTAGAAAACAGCGAAGCTCGTTTACCGTAACACTACAGGCTAAAACAACAGGCTAACGCAGCTTAAGTTAGCATCCTGAAGCTAAAGCAGAAACAGGGGGGATACTGAGGAAAAGCTTTTACATCTGCTCCACAGCACACAGCATTTAAAATACTCACATTTCCAGGGTCCCAGGTTTGTTGGTGGATGGTTGGTAATGCGCCTGGATTGTACTGTCCAAAGTTGGAAAGCAGTCGACTGTGAAGTGACTAGCACACACATGCACAGTTTTACTGAGTGTAGCTGGCACATTTCCTTGATAAATGAACTCTAGCCACTTAGTCTTGTCTTCTTCCGAGATGGGAAGCTTGTGCATGGAACTATGTGGCTGTTTACAGCCAAAAACAGAGCAGTGATGGCTGTTCAATTTTGGCATTCTCCTCCCCGCTCCTGGAGAGAAGGGAGTGGGCGGGGAGGGGGTTTGGGGTATCTGCTCCGGTGGACCAATCAGGTCAGACTTGCTCCTGATTGGTCAAAAAAGGGAATCTCTGACATCTGCAAATCACCAAAATCCAAACAGCTCGTTTTAAGTCAGGATTTCACATTCACAAGCACTACTAAGTACATTTTTTGTCATTAATTTTCACATTTTTTGGGCTGGGAGGAAAGCCAAAGACCAGCAAATTTCACTAAAAGACTTAATAAAGGGATTTTTGCACAATATGGGACCTTTAAAACTAAACTTCTTCCATAGCATCATCCTGATATTTCAGCATCTTTTCTGCCCAATATGTAAAATTAGATCACAGTGTTCACTATCATTAATTCACAGTCACTGCACTGTTAGGGTCATTAAATCACAATCACATTTACTATCATTTGGTCACATTCACATTTGTATACTGTCATTATATCACAGCCGCATCCTGTTCCTGTCTTTTAAGTACAGTCAAGCTGTTTACCGTTATTTAACCACAGCTACTGACTGTCACTAAACCACTGCAAACGCTTTACTGTCATTATGTCATAGTCACTGTTTAATCTCATTAGATCCAGTCATTCTCTTTGTTGTCATTAAATCACAGTCGCACTGTACTCTGTTTTTAATCACAAACAAATTTTTTAGCCTATACTGCAGCCAGCCATCAGGGGGAGCAGTTTTTCTGGAGACCTCACTTTAGAGCTGAGCAAGAGGATGTCCATTTTTTAACAGTCTATGATTGAAACACAGTCCCTGGTTGTTCCACATACTACCACAGTCACTGTTTCCTTTCATTTAATCACAGTTACACTGTAAATGGTGATCAAATCACACATCTGACTTGCATTCAATACAATTACATCGTTTACTGTCATAAAATCAGTCCATTGTTTTTTGTCATTAAACCACAGTCATCCCGTTCATTATCATTAATCCACAGTCACATAAGTTAACTGTCAATAAATCACACTCAATGTCCTCTGTAATTAATTCATAGTCGCACTGTTAACTGTCATTAAATCAAAGTCACATCTGCGATATTTTACCACATTCATACATTATTTCTTTTGTTCGTGGTGAACACAGCTACTTTCTTAGCTGCAGAGATTAAAACAAAAATTTCAGAAAGAAATAATGTGAAGCAAAACTTCACCAATCTAATGCCATAGCACCACATCTCTGATCCCCCCTGAGTCAGGCTGGTTTCATGGGTAAAATGTCTTAGTCAGAAAATAAAAACTGTTAAGCTACTTTAAAGCTGGGCTGGTATCATGTAAATTTAAAGAGTCCCTTTCAGGTTTTCTGGTGCCTATTGTGAGTCGTTGAATCAGCACATGACCCTTTGAGTTTTAGTTCATGAATTGAGTGATGCTCCATCAGGGGGCAGGAGGTGAATATTTACCTGGTCTAGTCACATCCACTACAGTTAGCCAGGTTAAGGGCAAAGCCTTCCCCAAACCCCAGCGTCACTGGATCTGGTAGTGTCAGTGAAATATGACTCAGCTCTGTGGGAGTGGGTCTGTGGAAACATGGTTTATGGCAGACCCTAAGGGAGCGTGTGGAGGGGGAGTTGGCACCTGTCCACCTGAGCCTGATAAAGCCAGGATGAGTCCCACTTCATGTGATTTTAGAGCAGCCTCACTGTGGAGGAGTAGTTTCTGTTATGCTGATAAGAGCTGATGTTTCATGTGTTCTGCTGTACGACCAGCAGGAGGCGTGTGTCTCTGAGCCTGAGATGGGAACCCTGTTTAACATCCTGCATCCTCTCCGTTCACTCTCACCTTCACCTGTTCTCTCTCGTCTCAGGTGAATGAACAAGTGTGTGAGCAAGTGTGTGTGAGTGTGTGCATGTGTACACGTGTACACAGCACAGACATCAAACACACACAACTCTCAGCATTGTCATTGTTGAACTCCTGCAGCTGCAGCACGTGAGTGTTTAACCCTTCATCTCCTTCCATCCTCATCGCTCTCTGTTTAAAGCAGGAGCAGTGACGGACAGGTGAAGGGTTCAAACACTCCGTCTTATGTCCCGTGTCTGTCCTGAAGCTGTCATCAGTCACAGTCACACGCCGCCCTCACATGTTCCTTCTGAGTGTGAAGATAAACCTCCCTACCTGAGGTTTCTCTGGATGCTCTTTGTCTCAGGTTTCTCTAGATCTTTTTTTCTGAGGTTTCTCTGGATGCTCTTTGTCTCAGGTTTCTCTAGATCTTTTTTTCTGAGGTTTCTCTGGATGCTCTTTGTCTCAGGTTTCTCTGGATTCCCTCTGTCTGAGGTCTCTCTGGGTCTGCTCTGTCCAGGGTTTTCCTGGATCCTTTTTTACTGAGGTTTCTCTGGATCCCCTCTATATGAGGGTTATTTTCTAGATGTACTTTTTCTAAGATTTCTCTGAGTCTGCTCTGCACTGCAAAAATTGAAATCTTATCAAGTGTTTTTGTCTTATTTTCAGTAGAAAATGTCTTTTTAGACTTAGTATGAGCCACGTTCACCTGACCAGTCCAGAAAAATGTCTTATTTCAAGTTATTTAAAAACAAAAATGAATTGTATTTACTTGTATCGAGACGTTTTTCTAATTTCAAGAAAATTTTGAGCAAATTTTACTTGTTCTATTGGCCTTTTTTTTTTCTTTTTTTTTTTTTTTTACTTTTTACAGCATTACACCTCAATCTTTTTTTTAAATAACTTGAAACAAAGCATTTGAGAAGATTTCAATTTTTTTGCAGTGTGTCCAGATTTTTCCTGGATCCTTTTTGTCTGAGATTTTTCTGGGTCCTCTGTCTGTGGTTTCTCTAGAGCTTTTGTTTAATGTTTTCTGGATCCTTCTGTCTGAGGTTTGTTTGTCTATCCACTGTCTGGATCCTCTCTGAGAAGAGCAGGGAAAATGGTTTCAGAGTGTAGATCTGGTCCCTGCCCCCTGGCTCTGTAAGATGGAGGAACGTGTTTTGTGGTTTTGATGTTTAAGGAGGACAGTTTGGGCTGGTCTGGAATTTAGTTATTCGTATCCGTATTTTGTCATGTTTGATGTGTGTCTGTTTTTTTTTTTATTTCTGGTCAGAAACATAGTTTCACAGTCAGCTAACCCTGAGGAGTGACTGTGTGGGAACCACAGCAGGCAGAGCGCTCCAACACATCCTCGATAGAGGTTTTATAAACCAGAGCCTTAATGACTCAGGAGTCTGAGCATGTGCAGTGGGTGCCTCTATCCTGCAGCAGGGGAACAGGCTGTAACATAAATGGGTCAGAGTCCGTCCACCTCTAGTTCTTGGTTTCAGGGTTCTGGTTTTAAAACGTCAACATCGTTACTCTGAAAGTTCCTGATGTCACCTGAAGGTCTGTCCATCGTGTTGCCTGACACCAACCACAGAAATGAGACAAACAGGGGGCACATCCATCAGTAGCTCCTGTGTGTGTGTGTGTGGTTAAGAATCCTCCCCCTCTGTTACATTAAGCTCTCTCTGTGTAGGATCCTTAGCCCTGTTTCCACCATGCGGTTCATTTCGGTTCTTCTTGGCACGGCACGCATTTTTATGGCGTTTTCACTGACTATCCCCAAATAACCGAGACGAGCCATCCCAGTTTTTGGGATCCCTCCATAGGGGAGACAAACTAAACCAATCTGACCCCGGAAGGTGGAGCTACAACACTGCAGACTGTTGATTGGTCGAAAGAATCGTCACTTGCCGCGCGACAGTGGTTGCATTTCTCCTCGTGGCACATGGTTTTCTCTGAAAAACAAAGCTTGATTGCACTTTGTAACAAAAAACCACATGTCAATCTCAAAGAAGGCAAATTGCTGGATGTCTCCCATAGTTGCTCTTTGTTTACTGCGTCGCATTTTTCTTCTTTGTTGGATTTATTAGCCGGGTACATCATGTTGTGCTGCTATGTCGTCATGCTGTTATTTAACTGATGCGGCTATTGGCATCTGGCTTACATGCCGCCTACCACAAGGGGGCACAGTTGGCTGTGGAAACGCAAACAGGACCAGGATTAACCGAGCCAACCCGTACTGATCTAAACCAGACTGCTTGGTGGAAACGGGGCTTTAGAGTAACAGTCTGAGTCTGTCAGAGAAAGAAACAAGAACTCAAAGTGGACTCACCTTGATCCATCAGGGATGCATTGTAGGACGACCACCCGCTGCACATGCTTAAGCTTTATTCCTGACATTAAAACTCCAAAGTATGTCAATAAACTCAGCACAAAACATAGGTAATGTGTGTTTAGTAGAATACTTCTTTTCGTCCTTTTAATAAATCTTATTCCCTTGAAGAGTATGTTTATTCCCCTTTAAGTGGACCCATGAAAATTTGCCAGATCATCTCCTCCAATGCTGAACAGCTTATTCTGCTTTTTGACTCTAGTTTTGAGTTGTTTCCCAGATGCTGATGGTCAGGTGCCAGATTGTCAGGGATCAGTAGGAGTCTCTTTCAAGTATTGGCCACTTTAAGAGATCTGGATAAGGCCCATGTGATAGGGCAACTTCTCCCTGTTTGTGCTGAGTGTATTTCTGAGCGTATGGCCCCTAAAAGAATTCTCCTGAAGGTGAGAGTGTGTCCTGCATGCTATATAAGATTGTTTTACATTTATATCATCCTCACAGGAACCAAAGATGACACGTCCACTGCTGCAGTGGCTCCACCTGTGTGGTGCACTGCCAGAGGTACGATGCCCCCCCCCTACTCCAGGTGCAGCCGTGTGTTTGCTCTGAGTGTGCAGCTGCAGCTTCTGATGGTTGTTTAGGTAGACTGTGGACGTGGACATCAGACTGCTCCTCTAACAGCTTCACACACACACATCGCTGACTGTGTCCAGACCGTCTGGACTGCACAGCTTCCTCCACATGTTTGCTCATGTTTGCTTCTCTGTGGCCTCTGCAGGGGGAGACATTTAAATAAACTCTCAGAGAGGAGATACTTAAAGTTATGTTTTCTCTGGGAGGTGGAGATCAGCTCCACTCAGGGATCTGCAGAGAAGCAAAGACGTTTCTGGCTGCACCGTCCTGTTTGAAGTGCTGATTGTTTTAAGGCTGCTGCCTCTGATCCTCTAACGTGTTGAGGTCATGATCTGCTGTTGGCTCTTACACACATAAACACAAACAAACACACACTCATATACACACACACACATAGCATTTCTTTTCCTGCCTCCTCTATTCACCTCCATATTTCTCCTTTACTCACTCCGTCCTACAGTCCTTCTGTCCTTCTGTCCTCCTTGCTCATTTCCTACTTGTGTTGTATCTTTTTGCTGCTCCTCCTCCTTTTCCTCCCTCCTCCTCCTTCTCCTCAGAGCCCCTCGAGGAGCACCATGTGGCTCAGTTGTTGAGGCGTTTCTCCTCAGACCTCAGCCTGGGTCATCACCTCCTCCTGGATGGAGCTCTTGCTCATCATCTCCACCAGTGCTCCTACCACCTGCGCCTCCTCAGAAACTGGCTCATCTCTGGCCAGGAGCCCGTAGAGTACCTCCACGGTCAGCCATGCGGCGGCTCCGCCCCCTGGTTAAAGGACAGCTCAGGGTTTTTCTGCTCGTCCTGTGGTTGGCTCTGATGTTTCTGCATGCTGCCTGTCTCTGGACTGTCAGAGTGGACTGATGTGAGCGCTTTGAGGTTTCTCAGTCATCTCCAGGGTATAGTCCCATCCCTGATCTCCACCCAACCAACCCCCAACCTTCACCTAACCCCCACCTTTCCAAAGAAACAGAAAGAGTTCACAGAAATGTAGCACCATCCTGTGGTTCCCTTTAGTAATGACACACTTCAACTCCAGATTTATTTACAAAGCACTTTAAAATATATCAATGTTGGACAAAGTGTTGTACATAGTCCCAAACTAAAAGTAATAACAGTAACTACAAACAATAATAAACAGTAAAAACAAGAACAAGTCCACGCCTCAAACTGAGTTAGAAGCCAGACAGAAAAAATTCTGTTTTAAGGGAAAAAAAAACTTAAAACCAATTGGATAAACAAACTGGTGACCAATGGATTGAGGATAAAATAGGAGTGATGTGCTCCCATTTCTTGGAAACAGTTAAAAGTCGAGCAGCATTTTGGACAAGTTGAAGTAGCTTCAGAGATTTTTGACTGGATTAAAATCTCAAAGCCATGTTGAGAAAGGAAAGGCTTAACTTTCAAAAGACACTTCAGATGAAAATAGCTGGATCTGACCACTGGTTTTATCTGAGCCTTAAAATAATGGTCCAGTCCAACACTTTGAAAGATTTGACTATCGTCTGCAGAAAAATAGAAGGCAGTTTCATGTTTCCTGAGATAGGGATGTCCAGATCGGTATTAGTGCCTGATATGGCTTATTTTGGAGGATTCGATAGTATCAGTTACATGATCAAGACCAATCCAGTTATCACATTGCAAACATGTCCACTGAGTTGGACTACTTCTTGGAAAGCAATGGTAGTAAAACAGTGTCTTGCAACATTTGTAAAGTGAGGGTTCCCCAAGGAGGTACCAACAGGGCTCACTTTAATACAATGAATACGATTCGTTATTTACAACAGAATCACTCAACGGAGCACAGGATTTATCAGAGAAAGGGATCAGATTGGTATTAGCAAAGCATATGAAAAACTTGGAATCGTATTGAGAGTCAAAAATTCTGTAATGGGACACCCCTAATTTGAGAAGAAATCTCTGAGGAAGCTAATAAAGGGAGAAGAAAAAGGGGCCGAGAATAGAACCTTGAGGCACTCCACATATGAGAGGCGCTACATGGGACTCATTGTTTCCAATGCGGACAGAAAAACTTCTACCTTTTAGTTAGGATCCGAATGCCCACCCAGTTCTCCAGACAAGAAAAGAAAGGATCTGGTGGTCAGGTGTGTCAAAACCAGCTGATAGGTCCAACAAAACCAAAACAACACAGTGACCTGAATCTGTGGCTAAAAGAAGATCCTTAGTGACCCTCAACAGAGCTGAGTCCTGCTGTGATGGTAAATCCAAACTGAAACACCTCAAATACACTAAGGATTCAACTGACCGTAAACAATTTGCTCATGAATTTAGAGAGGAAAGGGAGCTTAGAGATCCGCCTGTAAATCGAAAGTAGTCTAAGCCATTGTAAAGATCGATAAAACTCTAAATAAGGACTTAAAATGATAAGGTGTAATGGGATGCCGACAGTGTAAGGTTGCATGAACCCAAGAAACTAATTCTTCTGGATATCCCCGTCTGTTTTACCGTGGTATCTGTACCAGTACTGGTTTTTATGCATGCTTACAGTTAACAGTAATGTGACATGCAGATACAGTCTATGCATGCATAGCAGTCAGACTTCATGTGTTACAGTGAGGGGATGGATCAGTCCTGTAAACCAGGACTAGGGTCACAGCTCTGAGGGAGTGCAAAAGTCTGAAAACAAAACCCTGAACAACCATTTTCCATGTTACACACTACCCAAACTACCATTACCCACAACACACATGACCATAACCACCACTCTCTATCCTACACGTTACCATAACAACAGTATCCATACCTGATATTCCCGCACATCCTGAAGCAGAAAGACCCTGAGTTTTTAATATGAATGAACAGAAATGTGTTCATACATGAAGTCATGGATTAATCTAACTGTGTGCAGAGACTTTCCACTCCACCTCCCCGTCATGAAGTAAAGACAAATCCTAAGCTCCTCTGTGCAGAGATCAGATCCAGCAGCATGATGGACGAACATGTGTACACAGACGGACAGATGCTGCTGACGGAGCTGTTTTTGATCCGCATTTGGGATTTATTGCTTACCCCAAGCAGGAAATCACTCATCAGCAAGCTGAAGCTGCACCGATATCCCAGGAGCTCCATGTGGAGCAGCTGCAGGGTCTGAGTGAGACCTGGAGCAGCATGTGGACTGTGTGTGCTGTTTGGGGACCTGGCCCTGTGTGCAGGGACAGAGGGAGATGTGGTTTCTGTGCCTGCTGTGGACTAACTGGATAACTTGTGGGTTGGACTGAGCTGCTTTGAGGCTGTTTCTCTAACACGATGAAGTACTGAGTCTGTTGGTGCTCAGCTGGCTCCTGTACAGGTGGAGTCTGTCAGGAGCGCTTTGTGTGTGAGGTCTAGGTTCAGAGTCAGAAGCAGGACTTCAGAGCTCCATGTAGTGTTGGTGTGTGACCTGCTCTGCCTCCTGACTGTCTGTGGCTGTGTGTCCTCTGCAGGGTTCGAAGGCTGCTCCATGGTGCCCTCTATCTATCCTCTGGAGACCCTGCACAATTCACTTTCGCTCAAACAGGTCAACGAGTTCCTCTCCGGAGTGTGTGAGAGCGCTGGAGATCCACACACAAGGACCACCAGAGGTCAGACACACACAAGAAACACACACACACACACACATGACTATATAACAAACCGACTGACCCTGTTCTTGCTCTTCCTCCTGCAGCTCTATCAGCCATGTTTGCAGCCCACAATCAGCCGTCCGTGGACTCGTACATCCCTCAGAGAGTCCTGTCCTCCTCCATTTCTCTGAGGAATCGTTCTGACAGGCCGCCGTGGTGTGAGTATCTCTCCTCTGATGGTTTCATGCGTCTCAGATGTCTGTGGGTTATTTCTGGGTGTCTGCTCTTTGTTTCTACTTCCTGTCGTCTTTCAGACTCAGGGCTGTGCTCACAGTTTTTTGGGTCTGCATGACTGACAGGGACAAAGAACTCTGAGCATGTGCAGTACCTGTCTTTATTAAAGCCCCGTTTCCACCAAGCAGTCCGATAGTGATCAGTACAATTGGACTGGGATCCTATGGATAAGTTTTAGCTGCAGGATGAAGTTCCCTCCTTCTCTTGAGGGTCAGACCTCCTTAGAAAACCAGTTCTGGATGCTCACCCTGAGTGTTTTTCTTTGTGTCCCTGCAGACAGCAGCGGTCCATCCAGCACCGTCTCCAGCGCTGGGCCGTCCTCCCCCACCACAGCGGACACCTCCCCCCGTTTCAGCTTCGGTGATAAGGTCTCCCTGACCCCTCAGAGCAGCGAGGAGACTCACTCCTCGCACCACATCTCTGCTCAGACCGGCGCCACATCACAGGGCCTGGACCCAGCAGGCCCCGCCCCCTCTCACCCCGCTCAGCTCCCTCTGACTCCAAACAACTCCCCAGAAGAGGAACCCCAGCTCCCCACTCAGCTCCCTGATGATCCTGAGGGCACACAGGGCAGCTCAGAGGGGGTCCCTGCAGCTCCAGATCCAGGTCCTGACCCTGCCCTCAGGCCACCCTGCTCCGCACTAGCCGAGCTGGCTCTAAGCAGGATGGAGGGCTACTGCCTCCCAGGATCTCTGCCCGTGCTACTCGAGCTCAGAGAGAGCAGCAGCGAGGCCGGCTCCAGCTCACAGACCCCACAGAGTCCTGAGGGGCCGGACGAGTTCTTTGACACACAGGAGTCTTTGGAGCTGTGGATGGACAGTCCAGAAAACCCTGCCCCTCCTGAGTCGCCACTGGAGGGCGGGGCCACACACACATCAGAGCCTTAAAGCACAGAGAGCTACAGCTGAACCTGATCAGACAGACCCTGGATGAGCAGAATCCTGTAGTGGATCAGGACCAGCTGGTCTCTTTGAGCTGAGAGAGCAGCTGATCCTCAGACTGACACACAAGCATACACACACATATTCAGGGGTCCTCTTAGGGTCTGCTGGGCGTATGTTGGATCAGGGACCTTTAGGTCCTCTTTGGATCTTTCTTTTCTGTTACAGAGCTCTACTGATCACAGTCGGCCTCCAGGGGGCAGCAGTGAGCTCTGCTGGTCTTAGCGAGTCTGTGGAGTTGGGTCAAAGGTCTTGGACTCTTCATGTGTTTGATTTTAAAATGATTTATGATTTAGGTTTCTGTTACAGCTGCTCATGTTCTCCACCAGGGGGCTCTATCTATGCTCCGTCTTCTGTTACAGCGTTGTAGACTCTTATTTTGAAGGGAATCACAGGAAGTGAGTCTAAAAGACAGGAAACATGAACTGAGGATCGTCTGCTAAGACTCTAAATGTTTGTAAGACTCAAAGATCAGAGAGTGAAGCTGTTTGATGTGTGTGTGCCTGTGAGTGTGTGTCTGTATGAGTGTGTGTGTGTGTGTGTAAGCTGAGCAGGGTGGTGGTGAGTGCGTAAGTGATATTTATTCTCAGAGTCTGTATTTTTGTCGTCTCAGAGATGCTCGGTGCCGCCCTCTGCTGTCACCTAACGAGTTTATCTCTGAACCAATCAGCGGACGGGGAATGTGCTTTTACTGTGCTGAGCTGCCATGTAGCATGTGTGTGTGTGTATGTGTGTGTGTGTGTGTGTGTGAGAATCACTCAGATGAATAAAGAAACCTTTAAAGCCCTGACGTTGTCCCCCTTGCTTCCTGCTCTGAAAAATAGTGTCTGACTTGTTATCTTTATAAAAGAAAATAAATGAGCTTTTTCCAAGTCCAGCTCAAAGTTTAGAGCAGAAATGAATGTTGAATCAACCAAAAATTAAAGTGTGTTTTCAATAAAATTTCAAAATTTCTCTCCCTAGTCTTTTAGAAAACCCTTATTTCAGCCTCTGTCTACTGGAAAAGGTCTGGTGCACTTTTTGGAGCAGAGTGTTTGGATCAGCTAACAAACAGATTCAGGTATTTCTACAACATATTAATAAGTAGAGGTTTGAAAATCTGCACATGCTCTGTCTGAACATACAGGATTGGTGCTTTATACATTTAAGTAAGGGAAGAGAGGATCTGTTTTAATACCACTGCAGAGACATCTTTTGCCCCGGAGTTGCACGCACACTGTCGTGAAGATGTGACTCTCAACAAGGTGTGTGTTTGTTTTGGACATGAATGGAGATCAGATCTTCTTAACTCTTCTTTTCTTTGTTCAAGACAACTTTTTTCTTTCCCAGACACAACACTTCCCTTAGCCTATAGCTTGTGTTTTAGCCTTTAGCTTGTGCTTTATCGCTCTCCTGTTTATCTTTCTTCTGCTCTTCTGTCCTTTTTCTATCTGACAGTTGGGCTCCAGTGTCCACCATCACTACAAAATTAATCACATACATAGTTTTCGGCAGAAAAAAACACAAATCTCCCTTCTCACTACTTAACTTCACCGGCCAGCATGGTGTTGGCATAGCGACTGAATAAATCCAGTCTTGCCCAACCCAATTAGGAAACTGAGAAGCACTATTCCATTTTAAAGTGTGAATTAGGATCAGGCAAATATCTAGAAAGAACAACAAAAACATTTCAGTCTTGAGATTTCCGGGGTTGCACGTCTTCAGATTTCTGCTGATATTTTTGAATTGTTGCAGCTAACACTAATATTTGGACATCTTTGTTCAAATCTTACCTGTACCTGTCAGAAAGCTGTCATTCAGGTCTCCAGAGGCCACATACAGGGGGCTGTTTAAAACATTGACTGTATAAGTAGACAGCGTGGCTCCGCCAAAGCAGTTGTGTAGCCAGTCTGCGCAGTAGAGACTATGAGGGACTCAGAGAGATTCTAAGTGGAAGCAGGTGACAAAAATAATCCTATTTTTTTTATTTCAAGAGTCTAATCACTTTCTGACTCTACCTCCCGACATATTTTACAATCCCCGGAAAAAATACACAAGAATGGCAGCTGTCAATCATCATTAAACGTGACGTAAAGCCTAGTTTTTAACCTTTTATAACTAATGAAAATGAAACTTTTCACAAAAGAGAACTTGAATAAAAGGCAACCAAATTATATCTTCAAATAACCATAATAATCGGACGTGAGAAACATTTCTACGAGGTGTATTAATTTTTTAAAGTTTAACCACAGCCCATCCGGATTTTTTACCTATACTGCAGCCAGCCACCAGGGGGAGCAGTTTTGTGGCGACCTCCCTTCGAGCCGAGCAAGATATCGCCTTTTTTTTTTTTTTTTTTTTTTACAGTGTATGGTTCGAACCGTTTGAATCCTGATAATCCAGTGTCTGCTGTTGAAGCTACCGTACATAAGCATGTTAGCATTTTTTTTTTTTTTTTTTTTTTTATAATCCAGCTTTCATCTGCTGTGACTGAGTTTTCCTGCAGAGCCCAGATCAGGTGAGAAGTCTGGAGGCAGAAAGCTGATGGGAGGACAGAGTCAAAGACACAACAAAGAGGAGGCAGACGTTCAGTAAATGACGTTTTTATTGTTCTTCAGCACACTTTCCCTTTCACAATAAATCTGTTTAATACTTTATTTAGCCTTTAAAGAGAGAGAGAGAATATTGCACTTAAAAGAAGAAATGAGCGAAGAAGCAGAGAGGGAAAAGAAAGGATCACAGCCAGGTTACATGTTCCTCCTTCAGCTCAGCTCCTTTAAATTACATCTTTAAATAGCTTCTCTATGATACGTCTGCAGCTAGTACGAGACAGACAACTCAAACATGCACGAACAAGCAGGGCTGTAAGAAGAGGCCTTAGAGCAGGAACACACAGATCTGTGTGTGGATGTGTGTGTGAGTGTGTGCGAGGCTCTGACAGGAAGTACTAACCTGTAGTGTGGCAGTGTGGCTCTGCTGTGTGAGAGGTGTTGGTTGGTTATAAGGAGCCTTTAGTGAAGCACTATTAAACAGGAATGCAGATTACACGTCAGCTCCTGTTGGCTGACTGGGTTAACAGGAAGTGATGTCACAGTTAACCCTGTTCAATCAGAAGAGTCGATAACGAACCAGCAGGTACGACCGACTCACACGGCGGCTATATTCCTCTGAGATCACACTCAGGGCTCAGCCATTCAGCGTTGTCATCACATGTTAGCCTCCTTGCTAACAGCTAACAGTGTTCCCACCTGGCGCTCAGGTGAGCTGTGCCTCTGGTTGGACAAATGTGTCCGTTTAATAACTTCATAAATAACTGGTTTCACTAACTCCTCCCCCGTTCAGTGTGTGCTGGGAGAGAAATGATGTATTCAGACTGAAGTCACGTTTTGAACCAGGCTGTAAACATGTTTATGAAGTCGCACCTGATGTTCACCTGATGTACGACTAGTCAGGGATAGGCAGTGTAACGTCACAGAGTGTAGCTCCTCCCTCTGAACATGATCTCAGAGGAAAATGGCCGCCATGTGAATTCAACTGGAATCTGCTGTCAGAAATAATCTGAGACCTGTCACCCACACGGAGGAGCAGGTGGACCCCGCACCTCAATTCTGTTGGTCCTGAAGGTGTGACCAGGTGAGTCAGGTGTACCATGTGATGCACGGTAACCAAGGCAACCAGGAGATCAGAGGGTCTCCACGGAGACGGTAAAGGTAATCTGCATGTTCACATTCAAAGCGGAGCTGCTCAGCTCCCAAAGAGCCGCCATCTTTCCAACATGCTGCACATGCATCAACGATCGGACAGAAAGAGGGTCCTCAGAAACCTGCAGGTGGTCCCGATCCAGTCTGAGAGTTTACAACGATTAAATCTTTAAGATACAAAAGTAAACTAAACTAAAACTTGGACAGGGATTCAACTGAAACACAGACAGGAATCAAACTAAGGATGTGAAGTCATCTGTGAGGGATTGCTCTGAGTCTGCTCTCTGTGTTTGTGCTTCTCCAGGTGACAGCTGCAGGTAAACGGAGTCAGTACTGAGTGTGTGCAGAGTGATGTTAGTGCTTTAACAAGGTGATGATCTGGAAGTCTGAGCTACAAAGGATCAACACACATAACTGACGCCTAAAACACGTTGAATCCTAAAACCAAGCAAAAAGGACAGCATGTCTAACCGTCCAATCAGAGCACACGTCTGACCATCCAATCAGAGCCCACGTCTGACCATCTGCACTGACTCCTGATGCTAACTCTGAGATGTCCTGATACATATGGATGTTTGCTCTTCTACCTGACACACATGACTGAGCTTCATCTGTTTTATTGACATCAAAACTGACACAATAACATGTCAGAAACATGTCAGAGATATATTAGTGACATGTCAGTAACATGTCAGAAACATGTTATTGATATGCTAGCAATATATCAGTAGCATGTCAGTTACATGCCAGAGAGATATATGTAACATGTCAGTCTCATGTTGAAGATATATGAGTAACATGTAAGTAACGTGTCAGTAATATATCAGTGACATTGGATTGGTCCAATCAGACATCAGGGTCAGATAGTTTGGAGGCATCAGTTTCCTCAGATCACAGACGTCACAGACGTGTTCAGGTTTGAATAACAGAGCACAGTAACGTTCTCCCTCCACAGCACCAAGTCACCGTGATGAACAGAGTTATCAGAAACTAACCAATCAGAGACGCTCACAACAAGCTGATTAACGAATCAGAACATAGAAAAGAAGTTTGTCCGGATCCGTCTCTGCGTCAGTAAAGTGTGTGAGCAGAGACAGACGACAGGTTGTGAGCCGGTAACAGGCCACACCCCCAGCCTAAAACTCGATCTTGCAGGCGGGGAAAGACTCGTCCTGCATGACCACGGTGCTGCTGGAGGCCAGGACCATGATGTTCAGCTCCTGCTGCTTCTCGTGGGTCTGCTGGTACCAGTCCCGGGTCACCTCCGTGTCATGGGTAGGGATGAGCGTCACCTGAGACAGAAGAGAGGGCAAAACATGAGACAGTAGACACAGATGGCTTCACTTTACCTTCCCCAGGACAGGGACTTCCAGGTGAAGCCTCTGATAGGTGACAGTTCCTTTAAGCAGGATATGAAAAGACCTGACATCACGTCTCACTGTGAGCATTCTACGGTGGCCCAAAGGGACCAAATGTTTCCATAGACTAACCAAACAAATCGAACTGAGACCTTAAACAACTGTTTCCCCTACAGGAAGTCACAGGTCACTGGATCTAAAAACAGGTACTGAGTGTGCATTTTGCGCAGCGGTAATGTTACCTGCAAGTTCGATCCCCACTGAGCTTTCCCGTCCAGCAATGCATCCAGAACACCTCGACTCGGTTCACCGCTCGCTGCATCGTTCCCGCTCACCACGTAGTATGCAGAGCGAACACGTTTGAAAAATTCCTGGTCCACGTTCTTTGCACTGCAATGGTTTGGGATGTAGGCCAGGTCCACATAGATAGGAAGACCTGAGGCAGCTGCAGAGCCGGACTTCTGAGAGCCTGAGTCAGAGAACCAAACTGTGGTCACTATGAGTGGTGACATCTCTCAGAAAAACAGTCTTATCGGATGGTGACTTACCTGAACTGCTCTTCACCCCGTTGGTCAGTCCCTTACCCGGGTTGTAGCTGGACCTGGAGAGATCGTCCTCTTTGGAGCCCTGTCCATCTGACAGACGGGACATACGGGAGCTCTTGTCTGCCTCCTTCTTCTTCAGCGAGGCACTGCGAGGAGACGCTGTCTGTTTCACTGGCATCGGAGACCTCTTGCGCCTGGCGGGGGAGGATGATTTGGTCTTCCCAGAATTCTTCTTTAGACTCTTGGTTTTCGTCTCTTTCTTCACAGAGCTGTTATCGATGGAGTCTGGATCCACCATGCAGACATCAGGGCGTGGGGGGCGAGGAAGGGGGTCCATAATGGGGGCAGGAGGAGGATCGTGGCTCCTCCTCGAGGACTGATGACCACCTCCCCCTGAGACCGATAACTTATCCACAGGCATGTAGTCTGCATCCTCGTCTGAGTCCATGTTCCCGTCCCCAGCAGCAGAGTGGTTTTCCTCAGTGCCCGCAGGCCCCTCAGAGTCCGACTGAGAGGCCAAAGACTCGCTGACGGAGGTGGGAGGGGTGTCCTCTGTGGCCAGTCCCAGTCCTGCAGACATGCCTCCAGCCGGCTGCAGGGAGCTGCTGTGATGGTGAGGCTGTTTGTGAGCCCTTCTTTTTACAGACAGCTCGTGCTCGTCATCTTCCTGTGACTGGTCACTTCTACGCCCTTGTTCATCATCGTCTTCATCGCTGGAGAACTGCCGCATGCACGGGTTGATGAAGGAAGGGGACAGGTCCTCTTTGCGCTGCCTGCACTCTGAGGAGGAGTATCCAGGAGAGGAGCGGCTGGTGTAAGAGGAGGTGGCTCCCATAGGCACATGACCAGCAACATCCTGATCACTGTCGTCATCATCATCATCGTCCTGCCCTCCTCGACTGCACTCCTCAGCGTAGAACGGAGAGCGAAACGGCTGCTCTGCTGAGGAGAGGGATAGAGGGCGGGCAGGATGCTCCGGCTCCGTCTCACACTCCTCTTCAAACTCATCATCATGACGATAATGTGGAGGAGAGTCTCCAGGCACCATCCCCATCTGGCTCTTCGACATGTCCCACTCATAGGAGCTCCTGTAGCCTGTTGCTCCCTCTCCAGGCACCACCTTAGCAGGACCAGCTGCTCCAGCAGGGAGAGTGGAACCCGCACTGACCTCTGTGGGGCCATTGGTGGTGTCAGGCTTGCTCACCTGTACAGGTGGAGGCCCATAGGAGCTTAGAACATCCGGCAGTGCACTTCCTACTTTCACACCGGAGACAACAGGCTGGTCAGGAAACGAAAGGTTTGCAGCCAGACCGCCAGAAGGTGACCTGCGAGTCATCTCACGCATGTAAGCCTCCTCATCCTCTTCCTCACTGCTGTCAGTCTCCTCAAAGTAGTGTTTGCCCTCTACGTCCGGACGTGGCGAGGATGTGACTCCAAACAGAGCAGCACTGGCTGCCTCTTTGTCCTTGGAAAACTCTGCAGGTGGAGCAAATGCCCCGGCTGTGGCCCCAAACCCGGCAGCTGAGTCCAGCTTGGATCCCTCAGACCACTCAGGCTTATAGAAGCAGTCCGGCTGAGGGCCTTTGTCCGTACCCTGCTGCTCCTTGTTTCCAGCTGACACCTTGGATGGCTGAGAGGGAAGGGATAAGATTTCATCGAACGGGCTGAGCGGGGTGAAGCGGGCAAAGCTGGAGGAGGACTCCACTTTGGTTGTAGCGGTGATCTGTTTTTCCGAAACTTCCAGATAGTCGTCTTTGGAGGCTGCAGAGCTTGAGAAAGGCGAGTCCATGACTGGTGAGTGTTCGTCTTTGAAGGAGGAGTACTCAAAGATGGGCTCTGCAGGTGTCTCCAGCTCCTCTCCAAACTGCCGGCTGGTGGAGAGGGAGCCAGAGGTGGAGGAGGAGTAGCTGTAGGCTGAAGAAGAGGAGTACGCGGGGCCAGCGGTTGTGGTGTATTGAAAGCTTGTGTCCAGGGATCTCTTACTCAGAAGGTCTGGAGTCTTCTGTTTCTCAAAGTCTGGATCAGGCCTGTCGTTTTGGTAATAACTGTCCTCCGTGGACTTCAAAGTGAGCTCGTCTTTACCTCTGTCTGTGCTTTGCTCGCTGAGAAATGAGTCCTTTACACCTGCTCCGTATGAGAGCTCATACCTGGAGCTTGAGAACCCTGTGGCCCCAAAGTCCTCACTCTTTCCTCCGTGGGATGAGGAGTCCTTGCTCTGGTCCTCGCTCTGGCCCAGCTTCCCCTGGCAGTGGTATCCATAGCCCGCCATGGACACCATGAACTCCGGTCTATTAGAGCCCAGAAGCTCACTCACCGGACTCTGTGCTTCTTTCTCAGACTTCTCTTTGGCACCTTTCTCCATATCAGAATCAACTGCATCCTCCTCCTCTTCCTCTTCATCTTCCTCCTCCTCGTCATCATCATCATCATCATCTTCTTCAACAACATCATCATCATAGTCCTCCTCGTCCCGTGCTGTGAGTTTTCTCATGTCGATCTCCAGACAAGCTCCTTTCTCTTTCTCATAGCGTGTGTCGTCATGTTTGTGGTCGTCTGACAGGGAGGATGGGCTGCCATCAGTCTGACTCTTCAGAGAGTCTTTGTTTGAGGACAAACAGGTGGACGAGGCCTCGGGTCTGTCAGCCATTGAAGGGAATCTGCTTCCTGAGCTGTACCCAAGAGGCTCCTCATCTTTGAGCTCCTTCTCAAACGGCGGAGCAGCTGAGGAGCTCTTTGAATCGAGCCAGGACGACGCTGAGGAAGAGGAGAATGTGTATCCCTCCTTCTCTGACGTCTTAGCTGCTGTCAGCGGAGAAGGAGGGCCAGCCTTTGACTCATCTTTCTCCGTCTTGTCCAGAGACTCCTGGTGAAAAGAGTCAGAGTCCACTGAGCTAGTTTTGCTGTCATAAACGTCGCCGTAGGAGAACGTCTTTCCGTGGACGTAGGGCGTGTCCTGTCGTATGTACACTGCCTTCTCTTTGGCTTCCTTCTCGGGGAAATCATAGAGACTGAAGTGAACGCTCCTCTCTGGCTCTTTTAAAGAGGTGTCTGTTTTCTCTGCACCCCTGTCTGCTGAGGCGAACTTAGACCCTTCTCTGGTTGGGAAATCATCATCCTTTTCATCCTCATCCTCATCTTCCTCTTCATCTGAGAACATCACCTGAGGTTTTGGTTTCTGAACTTGAGCCCTCTCCAAACTCTGGTCTTCTGTTTCTTTCTGAGCAGATTTAGTGTCAGCAGTGAAGTCATCATCCAGGAAGCATCCCTCCTTTGCTTCCATGAGTTTGGCCGTCACGGTGGGCTTCAGATCCTTTTTGTCGTAGCTGTCCTCCTCCTCCTCCTCCTCCTCCTCTTCCTCTGAGGATTCCTCCGAGGCTTCAGCAGTGGTTTTGTCTCCAGGCAGTCCGATGAAAGAGGTGTCGGAGATGGTGACTGTTTTCTGGGGGTCAGCTTTCACGTCCCCTCCTGTCTCCAACTTGTCCTCTGTCCTGAAGGGTTTCTCCTCGGTTGGGGAGTAGCCGCTACTTGTTGGCACAGACTGTGTCGGTGAGGCCAGTCTCATGGTGCTGTCATCTGGGCTCATACACCTTTCCTCACTCTCCTGCCTGGAGTGGGACTCTAAGCCCAGAGAGAAAGATGTAGGAGGGGAAACAGGCTTTGGATCTGTGCTGGTTTTGAGTTGCTCTGAGCCAAAGAGACCCATGTCTCCTTTGGGATGGAACTCCATGGCAGAGGGAGCAGCAGATTTCTCCTTCTCTTGGAGCATCATGGAGGCTGCTTGTTCATAGCCCTCCTGGAGCTTACCCAGAGGAATGTCCACATTTGGAGTCTGGTCTTCATCCTCTTCCTCCTCATCATCCTCTTCCTCATGGACTGATTTGATCTTAGAGTCGGCCTCGATCTCTGGGATGTTGGGCTGATACTCATCAGAGGAAGGAGATTTGAAGCATTTGTCGTCCTCCAGAGAGGAGGTGGGAGAGATGGTTCCTGCTGAGTGCAGATAGTCCTTCCCATGGATGGCATCAGGGCGAGAGGGGGCACTGTTCATGGTGTCAAGCTGAAGGGAGTTCCTCCCAGCGTCCTCAGTCTGAGGCGCCGTCACAGAGGCTATGGACTGGTCTTCAGCCACGGACGTGGCAAAAGATGAGAGTTTGTCATAGTCTGTGATGGAGGTCGCTGAGGAGATGTGCTCCTCTTCTGCAAGAGGAGCAGCGATGATGGCAGGGTATGGGGCAAGCTCGGGCTCCTGACCCCCTATGGAGACTTTGGGTTTGACATCAGGCAGGCCCGAGCTCTTCATTTCCTTTATACCATGCATGGAGTCAAAGGTGCCTGGGACATCAGGAACAGACACATCATAGCAGCCCACGTCATAGCGTAGCTGTGGGATCCGGTCCTCTGTGTCCTCGTGGATCTCCTCATCAGAGATGGTTTGCTCGGTCTCAGAGTAGCCTGGGATGGTCTCGTCTTGGATGTAGGAGAACTGTTCTGAGGCAGATGGAAGTGCTGCACCTGTTGAAGGTTTTTGGTCGCTGGGCTTGGTGTCCCACTCCTTCCCAGTGTTCTCCTTTTTGGCCTCTTCTGTTTTGTATTTTAGGACCTCCTCATCCTCTGTTCCTTCCAGCTCAGCCTTCTCGATCACATCTCCCTCCTCCTCTGAACTTTCACTCTTCTTAGATCTGTCTTTGGTTTCGTCCTTCATGGGATATTTGTCGTGTTTCTCCATCTTCTCCTCCTCATACTTCTTGTCGAAGCTGTAGCTCACCGCTGCTGCAGCCTTGTCTTTGTCTCCCTCCTTTGTGTCGGGGGATTTGGGTGAAGCAGGTTTTACTTCTGTGATTTTTTCCTCAGGGCAGATTAAGGAGGCAGCTGGAAGGCTTACAGCATGTCCAGAGATCACATCGTTCTGGATAGGCACACTCTTTCCTTTAGACTTCTCTTCCTGTTTCAGAGCCTCAAAGTCTTCTGTCAGGTCCTCAGGGGAGGACACGATGGACCGGTCAGCTAAAGCTGCTGCTGCCACCTCCTCTGGGATGTTCTTTGGGACAGGCTTTTTCTCGTTGGCTTCCTGTCTCGCGGCCTTATTCTTGTCGGTCTTGGGCTTGGCCTGGGTCTTGGCCTTGTGAAGAGTTTTTCGGACTTCAGGTGTGAGTGGCTTCAAATCGGGTTTCGTTATTTTTCTGAGCTCTGGTTTACTTGGGTCCTTCTTTTTATCCTCTTTGGCTTTACCTTCTTTCTTCTCTTCTTTTCTGATGTTTTCATCTTTCTTTCCCTCTTTCTTCTCTTTCTTTGTTTCTTTTTTCTCCTTATCCTTCTTCTCATCCATTTTGGAGGCTTTCTCCTTCTTGGTGGTTTTGTCCTTGGAGATTTTCTTCTTCTCTGACTTCTTGTCAGCTGCAGGGGCCACCTCGCTGTTTTTCTGTTGTTTGGTGGCTTTCAGACTTTCACTCTTCTGTTTCTTCTCTTCTTTCTTCTCTCCTTTGTTCTCCTTGGAGATGTTGCTCTTGGACTCGTCCTCCGGCCCACCGGCCTCTTTCTTTGTGGTTTTGGAGTGTGGTTTGGGGGACGACTTCAGACTCTCCTTGCTGTCAGTTCTGGATCTTATTTTGGTCTGTTTGATGATAGGGGGAGCTGCGCCTGATGAAATGTCTTTCTGGGTAGCCACTGGGTACCTCAGGAAGTCCAGGTGTTTCAGTTTCTCCAGTCCTTCAAAGATTTTATTCTGTGGGGCGTTTCCAGGGAAGAGGACTCTGACGATCTTCTCTGTTGGCCGGTGAGGGACCCAGACGATGAGGGCAGTGACGGATGTCAGATAGGGGACAGATATCTCTCCTTCCTTTCCATTGGGCAGTGTAATCCCGGTCTTGGCTTTGCTGTTTCCGGCCCATTTCTGCATCAGGAACTGCATCTCTTTGCTCTCCTTCACAGGGTTTAGGACGTACATGTCTAACTTCCCCACACCCAACTTGTGGAAGAGCGTGATGGGTTCGATAGTGTTGCTGACGACCCTGTGGAGCGGTTCAGGTGTGATTCCCAGCTTGTTGAGGTACTGCAGTGTGAGAGAAGCTTCCTCAATGCTTCGCTTCACCTTCAACGTAGACTCAGGCATCCGAAGCTTCTCTGGCACGTTAAAAAACACGATCCCCAGCTCGGGTGAGATCAGGTTCTTCATCCAGTCCCCATTGCTGGAACCAGACCCTTGGTTTTGTTCCTCCTCCTGCTCAGCAATCTTTCTTTGGAACAACCCATTAATGCCAGGGAGGTTGTCTGCACCAATGTGTGTAAGCAGGACTGAGTCGATCCTGTCCAGGTGACGGACCAGCTTCCAGAAGCAAGATTTGCGATCAGATCCTCCATCCACCAGGATGTTGAATCCATTGACGGCAAACAGAGCGGAGTCTCCTCTGCCTCCAGGGAAGATGTAGCAGCAAGGTTTGGACAGCTTCAGGAACCCCCCAGAGGTGGGGGCCTCCAGGAGGTCGAAGGATGACGGCACATCCACTGTCTCTGAGACGTACTCTGTGAACTCTGTGACACCATCCATGTCGGGGAGATGGGGTTCGGGGTTCAGGCGATATTGAAGAAGATTGTGCAGTGGCTGTTGCTCCTGGCTTTGGCCCAGGGAGCTCCAGCCCCCGTCCCCCTGACAGGAAACAGTAAGCTTCGACAGTTGCTTGGAGGAGGACCTCGTCAAGAGCTCGATCACCTGCAAACAGTAAGAGACAGACCATGAGAAGCTGTGACTGGTTATCCATCACACACGTCTCAGAGAGGCACAGGTGGGGCCTTGCTTACTTCAGGATCTGAGATGATGTCTGCGAAGTGCTGCCAGGTGAAGGCTCCACCTTGCAGCAGGACGTCTCCTCCCTGCTCCGAGCTCTGGCCACTCAGAATCAGCAACTTCTGTTCCGCAGAGTCCGTGATCAGAGAGCGAATCTGTGGGCAGAACAAACACAGTGACCCTGTGACCTTCAGGCTGAGGAGCAACGAGCTTCAGATTATCTGTGAGACTGAAACAGAGCCAGGTGGTGCCATGTTCATGTGGTCATAAGTGTTCATGTGGTCATAAACATCCATGTGTTCATCAACAGGGTTTTCATTAATGTTCATGTATTCATTATTTTCATATGTCCATTAATGTTAACGTGCTATTAGCATTCACATGTTCATAACCTACAGCTCTTTTTCTGGTGTGGAGAAATATCAGCTGTAATTAGATTCAGGGCGTGTTTCAGATGACATGACATAGCTGAGTCCTGCAGGAAAAGGTCATGTGATCGGCCTCTGTTGTGTGCATGTGTGTTTGTGTTTGTGTGAGGCTCACCTCTGAGGCAGCGGTCTCCTCTGACGGGTTCACCAACACCACAGTATGAAGGACTTCACTCTGATATTGCAGAGTCCTCTGACCTGATAGAGACACAGAGAAGAGACACTCAGAGCCATCACAGACGGACACATAGACACAGACAAACGGACACAAAGATACAAAGACAGACAGCAACTAAACATGCTATGCTAACCTAGCATTAAGGCTGCAGGTTCCAGTCTAAGACCAGGTGTGTACGTGCTTCCAGGTGATTTTAGGAGTGAGGTTTAAATACTGAGCTCCTGGTTATCTTCAGTCAGGGGAGAACTACATCACTAAACCAATACTGATCTACATGGATGTTTGTTTTTTCACTCAGTATTGACTGTCTTTCACAGCAGCCTGTCTAGCTCTGTCACGTTTGGCTGATAGATGAGCAGTCGAGCTCTCTTCCCCCAGAATCTTCTGGATCTCTTCTTCTTTGGGGAGATTAAGAAATTCAGGGGGAAAACATGTCTATAGTATTTATATAATGTGGACAGGTAAAGAGGAAAGAGAATCTGTGAGACCTCTCTAACCACTGATTTCTACATCGACCAGTTTCAACAGCCAATTCATGATCAGAGAGTCTGTCTGTGAGTCAGTGTCTGTCTCTTTGAAGGCCTGTTACTGTTTAATAATCTGCCAATGTAAAGTCTCTGTTTACGTTTTCTCTCTGTCTCCTCTCTCTGATGCTCTGATGCTCTGTCTGCCTCGCCCCGTGTGATCCTGGAGGGTGCTCTTTTTCAAACGTTAACCCTGAATGAATAGAAGCCCTCACGCTGGCGCCTGATTGGCTGTTTCCATGGAGCTGCCAGCTGAGTTACACTGACCCAGTCTGAGCGAGGAGACGCATTGCAGCATTTCTGACGAAGGGGGAGAGGGAGCATCGTCACATGGTGCAGGAGGTGAAGTGGAGCAGCAGCAGCAGCACGAGGAGCCTCATCACACATATATAAATAGACTCTTTATCTTCCTTCACAACATCATCATTCATCTGTCTGAACCAGAACCAGAACCAAAAACCAGACCAACATGGATCCTACAGAAAGAGACTTAATTCATCCACCCAAACAGAAGGAGACAGAGACTGACCTGAGTATGATCAGAGATCACCTGCACCTGAAACTTTGTACCTGTACCTGACAGGTGAGAGCCATGCTCAGTAAACAAGGGTTGACAGTGAGCAGAATTTTCCTGGAATCAGATCCAGGGTTAGACCAGATTCAGACCAGAATAAGATCCAGAATCTGACCAGATTTAGACCTTAGTTGGATTTGTGATCAGACCAGACAGAAACTGGATTGACTTCAGGATCAGA
This sequence comes from Halichoeres trimaculatus, assembly GCF_033239565.1. NCBI lineage: Eukaryota > Metazoa > Chordata > Actinopteri > Labriformes > Labridae > Halichoeres > Halichoeres trimaculatus. The sequence goes on along the minus strand of NW_027437181.1, from coordinate 6,279,730 downwards.
CCAGATTCACACCAGACCTACACCAAGATTCAACAAGATTAACTCCAGAGTCACTAAAAAATTAGACACTAATCAGTCCAGAATCACACCAAATTCACACCAGAATAAGATTTAGAATTAGAACAGATTCACATTAGGGTTAGACCTGATTTACACCAAAATCACACCAGAATCAGGCCACATTCACACCAGACTTGCACCAAAATCCAACAAGATTCACACTAGAATCAGACCAGGTTCACTCAAAGTTAGACATTATTAAGATCAGAATAAATCCAGATTCACACCAGAGTCAGACCATAACCAGACCAGATTCATTCTAGAATCACTCAAAAATCAGACATCAATCAGACCAGAATCTATCAAGAATCAAACCAGATTCACTCTAGATTCACACCAGAATAAGATTCAGAACTAGACCATTTTCACACCAGACTTGCGCTAAAATCCAACAAGATTCACACTAGAATCACACCAGATTTAAAGCATTACAGAGTAGACAAAAAAAGATATAAATTCACACCAAAATTAGACAATAATAAGAAAAGAAATCTGAAATGAGATCCAGAATCAAACCAGATTGACACCAGTATTGGTTCAGAATCTGTCCAGAATCAAACCATGATCAGACCTGATTTTTTCCAGAATCACTCAAAAATTAGACTAAACCACACCAGAATCTAGCCAGATTTAGACCAGAATAAGATTAAGAATTAGAGCAGATTAACAAGAGGATTAGACCTAAGTAACACAAAAATTAGACCTGATTCACACTAAATCACACCAGAATCAGACCACATTCACACCAGACTTGCACCAAAATCTAAAAAGATTCACACTATAATCAGACAAGATTTATTTCAGAATTACTCAAAATTAGAAATTAGAAATGATTAAGACTAGATTCATACCAGATTAACACCAGAATCAGACCATGATCAGACCAAATTAATTTCAGAATCATCAAAGACATTAATCAGACCTGAATCAATCCAAAAACAAACCAGATTCACACTAGATTCACACCAGAATAAGATTCAGAATCGGACCAGATTCACACCAGACTTGCACTAGAATTCAACTAGATTCACACTGAAATAACACCAGATTTAAAGCATAATCAGTCCAAAAAAAAAAAAATTATATACCAGAATTTTTCCAGAATTACTCAAAAATTAGACATTAATCATTCCAGATTCTAGATTGGTCTGGTTCTAGATTCCAGAATCTAGAATCAGACCAGATTCTCACCAGAATAAGATTCAGATTTAGAACAGATTCATGCAAGAATCAGACCTGATTTACACCAAAATTAGACCACATCACTTGAATCAGACCAGAATCAGACCATATTCACACCAGACTTGCACCAAAATCTGACAAGATTTACACTTGAATTGGACCAGATTCATACCAGAATCAGACACCAAAAAATACAAATTAACACCAACATTAGGCAAGAATCAGACTGAAATCTCGAATAAAATCCCAAATCAAAACAGATTCACACTAGTGTCTGTCCAGAATCTTCCTTGAATCAGATCCAATCCTCTCTGGAATCAGACTGGATAAAGATCCACAGTCAAATGAGATTCTCACCGGTTTCAGATCATAATAAATTCCAGAATCAGACCAGATTCACGGTAGAATCAGACTATATGACATCAGAAATCAAACCTGTTTTATGTCAGAATAAGATTATAATAAGATGCAGAATGAGAGCAGTATCAAACCACATTCACACCAGAACCAGATTGTTGTTGGACTAACCCAGAATCAGAGCAGAGTTGGCCTAGAACAAGGACCAGAATAAGATCCAGAATCAGACCAGAGTACACGATGTGGTAGCAGCTTTACTACACTTCCCATCATGCTCCTAGGGCAGGTTGTGTGGGCTCACTATTCCCTGAAGCTTCAAACACCCACAATGTTCTCTTCCTCCTCCTCCTCCTCCTCTTCTTCCTGGATTCAAAAGCCAGGTCATGTGACTCTGCGTGCTGCACGAACAGAGCATCAGATCCAGGCTGGCTGCTCTGTAAATAAACTCTGATTGAGTTTTCAGGAACATATTTCAGCGGATGACTGAGTGTCTGAGCGTGTTCAGCTGTTTGATTCACAGTCATTCTGAATCATCAGCACCAACCGTTGACCTCCGTCTGGAGAGACTCACACACACACCGGCAGACACACGTGTGTGTTGGGGTCATGTGTGTGTTAACTTCATGTGAGTCTGATTAAATCTGATGATCTGTAAACATTTGGAAAACTGATCCTCAATCTGAACTCCTTCATCTGAGCTCTTCTTCCTCCTCTAACTGATCTGTCAGCGGATGGACTGATATCATGGGTCACAGAGAAACAGAGTGTGTGTGTGTGTGTGTTTGGATTATCTCAGCTGTCCTCTGTAATTCTCTATTTTTAGCATCAGACTGAGGTTATTCACAGAGTCTAATCCTGCTCTCTGTGCCATGATGAAATGATGGGAGGTCTGAACGCACTCTCAGCTGTTCCCTTCAGCACAGCCTCCAAGAGCCTCAGAGAGACTCGGAGAGCTGCTTCTTCTGCAGCTCTAAAAATCAGGTCACCCAGATCTACTGAACTGAACAGAGAGAGCTGCTCACTCTCAGACAGATCACAGAGCAGCTGCAGGCCTCTGTCAGCCTCTAAACTGCAGCGTCATCACACCGGGAGCAGCCATGTTGGATCTCTGACAGACGTGTTTCTGCTCACTCTGAAGGAAACTCATGTTAGCAGCAAGATTCTTCTTTACAGATTATCAGGCTCTGATTGTGAAGGTCTGTAACAGCTCAGTCAGTGAGGACTCTGTCGAGGGATGAAAAGAGATGGCTACAAGAAGAGGGCGGAGCCTCTGGGTTTTGTACTAATGTTTCCTAAAGTTTGTCACCATGAATCGACTTTTAGGAGCAACTAAAGGGAGTTGTAGTGGACTCTCTGAACCTTTAGCTTATTTGTGTGCAGCAGTAAGCAATACAAAGGTTTCCATCCCAGACTTCCTGTTAGTGCACAGATTTGTTTACACTCTGATCAGCAATCGAGAGCAAGTTCCTCCATTTGTGGTGAGTCTGAGTCTGACTGTGCACAGTAGGGATGGGTACCTTTCACATTTGAAACGATACCGTACTGATGCCCAGTACCTGGCAATTGGCATCGGTACTCATCGGTACCAATTATCGGTACTTTTTTGTGTTCATGTGGTAAAAAATATCAATTCAATAAAATTAAACAATAATTAAATCTCAAATTTCTTTAATATAACATATTAATTCTTCAATATGTATAAACTTGCAATGTTGTGTTAATGTCCAGCATGGAAAATCTTCTTCTCTTCCACTCCCTCACAGTCACAAGGATGTGATTAGGTACCTAAACATGGTACCTTTGATTTTATGTGAATTGGTACCAAGAACTTCTGACAGAATTGGGTAGGTACCTTTACAAGTAACTAATTAGGTACCCATCCCTAGTGCACAGTGAGTCCCACAGAGGCTTCTCTCTGTCCTCCTTCAGCAGTATCAAGCTGAACCACAAACTGATTTTCTCCTGATGAAACGTCTCTTCAGTTTGATGTAGTAACAATATCATGATGCAGATTAGTCAAGTGTCGATTTTTGTCAGGTATGTCCTCAAGAGGAGAAGAAAACTTCTTTAAATATGTTTTTTGGACTAAGTTCTACAGAAGAGGACCAAGAGGATTAGGTCTGACTCTGAATTCTACAAAATTATTAATTTCTGAGACCAAGGGCATGTTGAACTAAACTGCAGCCCCCTGAGTGTCCACCAGTCTGTCTCCAGCAGTGAGTCAGCCCAAATAGAGCTCCATGTTAAAATAAACTGCAGTTCCCTGATTGTCCACGAGAGTCTGGTACAGGCTTGTCTCTTTGGCTCTCTTAATGACAGCTGATCGGCTGGATTCATGAACATCTCACCTGTCACATGAGGTTAAGGGTTAAAGGGAGGGAGAATGGCAGGTGTGTTGTAGCTGTTAGCCAGGTGACTAGGTTACCTCCTTAGATCCGGATCATTGGATGTTTTCCAAACCACCTACTTTCTACTACATGTGAATGTAGGCACTGAATACTGCCTGTTGCTTTCATGTGTAGTATGTAGTATGACTGTTCTGTTGAGTCTGTTTTGTGGTATACTACTCTGGCTTTCAGTTTCAGAAAGCAGAACTTCAGCTGAAGGATTTTTCCAGAATTATAAAAGTCTAAAACAAACCAAGGGTAGATCTTGACATTTTCGTTATCAACATGCAATAAGGTTGCCAGATAGATTATGTAGCATAAATCAGTATTGAAGATACACAGACAATTCAATAGCAGATTAGAAATAAATCAAAGATGAATAAAATGAAAGCAAGTAATTAAGTAATTGTATGTTTTTGTTTTTGTTTTTTTTCTTTGGTCTGTTCATTATTTTATGTGGTTTAAGGTACATTTAACATTAATTTGGGGGAAACAAAAATCAGGAAAATTTCAGAATCTTGATTTCATGAATAAGAAAAAAACTAAAAAGTTTTTAAAATTAATAACAGCAGATTCATTATATTTGATTTTAATCTTAAACCAAAAGTTATATCCTATATTAGAAATAAATCTGGAAGGGATTAACTGCAAAATCCACCTATTAGAGCTAGCACAGTGTGATTTTCTCCTGGTACATTTTTTTTCTCCTGGTACATTTTTTTTTTTTTACAATTTTTGGGTTGCCTATTTGATTTAAATTGCAATTCTTAGATTTTTCCAATTTTTGTGATTTTTAGTTTGCTTTGTCTACTGACTTTGTCAGGAGGTCAGTTTTCAGGTTGTATTCAAGGGATCTGACATCACATTACTTGATAGTCAAAGAAAAACATTTTGCTCCTTCCTGGAAAAAAATGTAACTTTTGTCCAACCCTGCTTGTAAACAAAAAATGCAATGAAGGAAATATGAAAAATAATAAATTGTGATCGAGTCCTGATGCTTATGTGAACCATTTTTTTCTCCCATCCATGTGGGAGGCTGCTTTCAGGGCCACCATGTAATTACCCCTACCCAGCAATTTTTGGCATTTTGTAGATTTTTACAAGTTTCCGCATACTGTGTACTACATACTGAATTTTAGCCAAATCAGCAGGCACTGTTAGTGTAGTAGGCGGTTTGGAAAACAGACATTTTCTGTTCCCAGCAAGTGGCAACCTCCAATACTGAAGTCCTTAACTCGGCTGTTCCTAAAGTGTCTGCTTGAGGCTGGCTCCGGGAGTACCGGAAGTCACATACACACCAAGCCAATAACAGGTATCTCCCGTCTGAAACGCTACTTTCTCTATCAGCACACACTGTACCGGGGAGTGAGTTTTTTTTTCAAACTTGACATTACAGAAGATACTAAGATCGCGACTTTGCCTGATCAGAGGCACAGCTCAGCTCATGTGACTAACAGGCGCCCTACAGCTGTTAGTGTGGAGACTGAAAGACTACCTCCAATATGGCCGCCCCCGTTGATTTGCTTCAAATATCAGTTTCAGGAACAAACAGGCGACGTCAGGTAGACTTTGTGTATTTTGTGTATTTAGCCTATGGTTCCCAGAGTAGCAGGAAGTTATCTGTAGTTACCTTTTACAATACAGTGAGCTGCATTTTTTTGGTGTCATAACACCTCTAAAGGAACCAGCAGGGGGCGACACTAGAGATTCAAACTGTGGGTGTAACAACCTGTGAGAGGGTGTTTCCTGCTGCCAACCTGTGGACCATAAGCTTCAGTGTGATGAAGGTTCAGTCAAAGGATGCATGGAGCCAGACTTCGTGTTTCTCTTGCTCTGCTGTCTGATTGACAAGAGGTCAAACTGAGCAGATCAGGGTCTGGATCAGAGTCTGTCTTTTACAGAAGAGCTCACAGAGCTCCCTGTTGTCAGATGATAACCTGTAGAGGTTTCGTTTCAGCCAATTGAAGCCCTCCTGAGCTGATTTTTTCTTTGCACACAGAGAGCTGCTGAAATCTGATTGGTTCATTCTTCTTGGACTACAAACAGAAACCAGAGCACTTCCTACACCAAAGCCTTACAGCCTACACATCCTGTGACCATCCCTGTTTATAACCTCCATTATCTGCTCTACTCTTGTATCATCATTAACCCCAATAACATCCTCTCAGAGCTCCCTCTCTGCAGGTCCCCGGCTGGTTTATGATCATATTTAGGTTCGATACCTTTCAATCTGCCCACACACGGAGAGGATCTGACAGCCCTCACAGCAGCGTGTAGGAGGGGACATCTAAAAGATCAATATGATCTTTGTCTTTAGTGTGAGGCACAAGATGCAGAATGACCTCAGTGCATTCTGCCCTACAGGCAGCACAGCGGACAGGCTGGGACCATGAACGCACCACATGCAGATGTCACTGATACTGCAGGATAGAGGATAGTACAGGCTGTTACAGAGGCATGTACACAGCTGTGTGTGTGTGTGTGTGTGTGTGTGTGTGTGTGTGTGTGTGTGTGTGTGTGTGTGTGTGTGTGTGTGTGTGTGTGTGTGTGTGTGTGTGTGTATGTGAGCAGTAATAACACGACGTTACTCACAGTGTGTCTGCAGTCTCCGGCCTCAGAATCAGACTCAGTAACGGAGCGGACATTCCTCCGCTCACTGACAGAAAAACCGGCAGCCCGCTCCACGTCCACACCTGTAAACCTCTAACGCATCACGGACTCCAGGAGTCCAGCCGAGCAGCAGAATCCTCCGCCCTGAGAGCAGCCTGAACCAGAGAGCAGCCGGAGACGGAGCGGAGAGAGCGGATCAGTGATGGAGGGAGGAGGAGGAGGAGGAGGAGGGAGGGGCGGGATGCTGCTGAGGATGAGGATGAGGATGAAGGCCTGCAGCAGCTCTACACCTACACTCTGCTATCTACCGCTCCGTGCTGCATTTACGGTCCCATCGGAACAGGTCTGAAGGCTGCAGAGATCGAGCTGCGTTCACGTGAATCAGGAGAAAAGAACTTCATCATATTTTTATTGATCCTGAACTGCAGCAAGTAACCGGATACAGCTCAGTGGGTGTGGACATTAAACACATCACGGGTCTGCTCTCATCAAGCAAAAGTTTATCCATGAGTCAGTGAGATGTCCACCAAGAGTTTGAAGCTCCTTTACACTTAGCGCCCCCATGTGGAGTATAACATCATTTGAACTGTAGAATGTGGGCAGTGTGTAAAAAAAGCAGCCACATTAGCAAAGCTGACTAACATAGCTTCATATGAGTTAGGATGAGGTTAACAGACGTCATTCAATCAGCCACGCCCTTATATGGACAAAACTCATCAGTTTAATAACTTCATAAATAACCGGTAATAGTTACTCCACCCTCATCATGTGTGTGCTGACAGAGAAATGATCAATATAGACAAAATTCATGTTTTGAACCAGGTCGTAAACATGTTTATTTTTGCTGTAAATATCGGCTCTTTTGAATGTCTGTGTATGTGGTTTCTGTTGTTTCTGTGACTGTCTCTAGTGGACACTCCAGGAACTGCAGTCTATAACACATCAACACAGGCTTTATTTCTCATGATCAGTTTGCTGTTAGCTTCCACACCACATTCATTCATTCCAGCTACAACAGTATTCACTCATTCACAAATTCCTTGCACTGCCACCAGGGGGCAGTGTGTGTCATCATCCCTGAAGAGAACAGAGTAACTTTGCTCTGTCTGTTAGGGTGTGAAACAAGTTAAATTCCTGCATTCATGCACACAGCGCTGCACCAGGTGCTTTACCTGTTTATTATTCCAGGACTGAACACCAGGGGGAGCTTCAGCTTATAAGCATAAAGCCAGGTGTCCAGGTGATGCAGAGAGGTGTGTGATAAGAAGACTGAACATGATATTTTTGATGGGAAGAAGACGCTGATGTTGAGAGTATAACCTCTGATACATGAACAGATCTCTGGATCTACAAACAGTTTGAAAAGTAGTTACAGGGTTCAGCTGTCAGTGCTTCCTTTCCTTCCTGTTGTCTTCTAAGAAGTTAGACACCAACACAGCTCCACTGCCTCATTAACTTGCACAGAGCCGACATTTATAAACGTTTGACCTCTGTTTTTATAACACCCTTACCTCTGACTTTATAACCCCCTGGCTTCTGGCTTTGTAACCTTTTGACCACTGACTTTATGACCTCCTGACCTCTAGCTTTATGACCCACTTACCCCTGGCTTTATAACCCTTTGACCTCTGGCTTTATGACTTACAGACCTCCAGCTTTATAATTCTGACCCTTGGCTTTGTAGCCTCCTGACTTCTGGATTTAAACCTATTGATTTTCGACCTTATAATCCACTGACCTCTGGCTTTATAGCCCCCTGGTCTCTGGCTTTATAGCCCCCTGGTCTCTGGCTTTATAACCCTTTGACCTCTGGCTTTACAACTGTTTGACCTCTAGCTTTATAACCCCCTGGTCTCTGGCTTTGTAACCCTTTGACTTCTGGTTTTACAACTTTTTGACCTCTAATTTAAAACCCACTGACCTATGGCTTAAAAACCTTTCGACCTCTGGCTTTATGACCCTTTGACCTCTGGCTTAACAACCTACTGAACTCTGACTTGACAACCTTTTGGCCTCTGGCTTTATAACCCTTTTGACCTTTGACTTCAAACCCACTGACCTCTGACTTTACAACCTTTTGACCTCCGGCTTTACAACCTTTTGACCTTTGAGTGTCTCTCGACTGTTTGCAGCTGAGGGAGGAGGAGACAGAGAGAGGGAGATTGAGAGAAAGAGGAGAAGAAGCTGAGGTGTGGTCCTGGGACTTCCTATCACAGCTCTCTGAGGATCAGCTCGGGAGGCTTCATTCTCATTTAAGGTTAGGCAGTCTCCAGTCTGTCCCTCACTCACACACACACACACACACACACACACACACACACACACACACACACAAACACACACACACACACACACACACACACACACACACACACACACACACACACACACACACAAACACACACACACACACACACACTGCTGTTAGTGTGTGAGTACGTTCAGGTCCATGTTTTGCCCCTCCCTGCTGACTGCAGAGAGACTTAAGGATCAATAACACACTGCTGAATTATTAATCAGTACCTCCCAAACAATCACACACACACACACACACACACACACACACACACACACACACACACACACACACACACACACACACACACACACACACACACACACACACACACACACAAACACAAACACACACATGTAGCTGAGATCTGATTTAACAACATCAGCAAAACCTGCGTATCCTCAGAACTGTAGGACCACAAGACAGAGACATGATTCTGGACAGAAAAGAGGACAGACGTATGAGGCCAGAGAAGACAGGAACATGAGGCCAGAGAAGAGAGAGAGAGAGTCACAAGACTGGGGAGGACAGAGACATCAGGCTAGAGAGGAGAGAAACATGATGCCACACAAGGAAAAGCCATGTGGCCAGAGAGGACAGAGATGGAGAAAGGAGAGGACAAAGACATTGTGGCCATAGAAGGAAAAGACATGTTGCCAGAGAGGAAAGAGACAGGGAGGACAGAGACATGAAGCCAGAAAGGATAGATAGGAGAGGACAGAAACATTGTGGCCATAGAAGAAAAAGAGGCTAGAGAGGACAGACATATGAGGCCAGAGAGGAGGGACACATGAGGCCCCAGGGGGAAAAGACATGTGGCCAAAGAAGTCAGAGCCATAAGGTCAGAAAAGAGAGAAACATAAGAATAGAGAGGACTGGGACATGCAACCAGAGGGGACAGAGATCTGTGACCAAAGAGGACAGGGACATGAGGCCAGGGAGGACAGACACATAAGGACACAGATATGGGGTCAGGAGGAGAGACGCATGAGGCCAGAAGTCCAAACAAAGACATGAGGCCAGGAAGGACAGGAACATGTGGCCAGGGAGGAAAGAGGCATCCATAAGGCAAGAGAGGACAGAGACATGAGGCCAGAGTGAAGAGACCTAAGCTCAGATAGGAGAGAGAAACAAAGTCAGAAGGGGGAAAAATAAGGCCAAAGAGGACAGAGGTATGAGGCCAGAGAGGTAAGCAATATTGTGGCCAGAGAGGAAAAAGACATGAGGCCAGAGAGGAGAAAGACAATAGGGCCAGAAAGGAAAGAGGCATTTGGCCAGAGATGAGAAAGACAAGAGGCCAGAAAGGAAAGAGGCATTTGGCCAGAGAGGAGAAAGACATGAGGCCAGAGAGGAGAAGGACATGAGGCCAGAGAGGAAAGAGACATGAGGCCAGAGAGGAAAAGGCAGTAGGGTCAGAAAGGAAAGAGGCATTTGGCCAGAGATGAGAAAGACAAGTCCAGAAAGGAAAGAGGCATTTGGCCAGAGAGGAGAAAGACATGAGGCCAGAGAAGAGAAGGACATGAAGCCAGAGAGGAAAGCGACATGAGGCCAGAGAGGACAGAGGAATGAGGCCAGAGAGGAAAGAAACATTGTGGCCAGAGGGGAAAAAGACAGTAGGGCCAGTAAGGAAAGAGGCATTTGGCCAGAGAGGAGAGAGACATGAGGCCAGAGAGGAAAGAGGCATGAGGCAGAGAGGAGAGAGACATGAGGCCAGAGAGGAAAGAGGCATGAGGCCAGAGAGGAGAGAGACATGAGGCTAGAAAGGAAAGAGGAATGAGGCCAGAGAGGAGAAAAACATGAGGCCAGAGAGGGAAGAGACATGAGGCCAGAGAGGAAAGAGGCATGAGGCCAGAGAGGGAAGCGGAATGAGGCTAGAAAGGAAAGAGGAATGAGTCCACAGAGGAGAAAAACATGAGGCCAGAGAGGAAAGAGACATGAGGCCAGAGAGGAGAAAGACTTTAGGTCTGTGTTCTGTGTAACTGTGCTTATTGGGTGATGAAAGACTGACCTTTGACCTGTGAGGAGAACTGTGCAGTGTGTCTGCTCTCAAACAGCTGCAGTTCTTTGTTGAGGTCACAGACGGTTAGATCCACACTCCATGAACGCAGACCTGTGCGGAGACAGCAGGTCAGTTATTACATTACATTACACTTACATAACATTAATAAATTTACAGTGAAAGCTGAGTCCACCTCAAGTGAGCAGGTCTCCTGTCAGACTGTTATTGTTTTAACGCAGAAGATGTTCAGACTCAGCTCTTGGAGAGCACTCCATTATCTTAGATTGACAACTCACATTGAATTAATAAAACTTTATTTTAGCAGCCTGATACCATCCTTCCTTGCAGATTAGCTTCAAATGGAAAATCAAGGAATAACAACATTATTCCTAAACCCCTCAGAATCAATGTATTTGATCTAAACACTTTGATGAAGGCATTTAACAAATTAATGGGGGGTTGAAAGTGGTTGGAGCCTGCAGCTGGAGACGGGTAGCAAGTGGAAGTCCTGCAGCTGAAATAGAGCGTGTCTGAGTGGAAGATACTCATCAGGGGACAAATGCAAGAGTAGAGCATCTCAAGTTCAGCTTTTTTACTAAGATCTGTAATATCCCCTTTCATAGCATCGTTTGTCCACAAACAACGACAACATGGGTGTTTTTTACGACAGGTGTGACCATGAAACTAGCACAGAAATAAGTGCTGTCTAGAAAGAGAAACATTAAACTATCTGAAAAAAACGAACAAAAGGGCTCAGATGTTCATGTTTCAACCAACGATTCACTGAAACACAGTGACACAGACGCCTGCAGCTTCACCCACAGAGAGGACGAACGTTACGGGGGTTCAGAGGGTTCAGTGGTTCTCAAGAGAAGCAGCTTTAGGACTCATTTGGTGAAGCTTTTTTTTTAATCAGGTTGTGAAAGTCGGAATGACATCATCACTGTAGGAGCGTCTTCAACAGACGTGTGATGATCAGCACGTAAGGAGGATGCACCAAGAGCTGAACCTTCCACCCATATAGATTTGTGTGTGCAGGTTTTTTCTAATCCTCTCTCTCTCTCTCACACACACACACAAACACACACACGCACACACTGAAAGTCAGGGAAATTTCGAAAACAATCTGATGATTTAATCCTGATTTAAGGATCTTCTGGCTCTCCACTCAGTTCGAAGAACAGAGTGTGAAGAGCAGCAGCAGCAGCAGTACCATGTACTCCTCTACACACACACACACACACATACACACACACTTACCCTGCTGTATCTGCGTCCTCGCGGTTTCCAGGTGGTGACAGGTGGCGATCTCTCCGATTAAGATAAGCATACGGTGTTTTCTGAGCACCTCCACACACACTGCTGCTGCCGTCTCCATGGCAACAGAGCCATCGGCCGACGCCGAGCCGGTCTCCATCTCCATGACAACTGCATCCAGAGAAAGCACCATGACGAAGCAGGATGAGCAAGGGGGGGCATGGGAGGCGTGGCTCTGTGCAAGGCTGGGATCTGATTGGTTAGAGGTGATGTGGCTATTTGACGTTTGAGCGTCTGATTGGATGACGGAGGGAGGAGAGATTTACTGTGGATCATATTTCATCAGATTTCATGACAGAATGTGTGTGTTTGTGTGTGTGTGTGTGTCTTCATCACAAGGCTTTACTCACTCTGATCCTGGGACAGTTTCACAGACCCTCAGTGTGCTCCTGGTCCAGTGGTTTTGTAACACTCAGCAGGTTTCTGTCACAGCATGTGTGTAGGAGCAGGAATATTTTCACTTGAGCTCATTTCCTGAAAGTTCGATCCTTTATACACAAAGTTTACTGTTTGATCAAAACTACATACAATTCAGTGTTTGGATGATGTTCAAATAAAATGTTAGTTCAGACCATGAAGTCAGGCTCTCTGGTTGGCCCCTCCTCCTTCATACTGTGTCTGATTTTATCAGGGTCATATGTTCAGTTCAGTTCAGACAACTTCATCAATCTTAAAGTGCAATTCAATTAACAGATTGATTGTAAATTATGTAATTAAAACAATCTAAACAATTACACAATAATAATAATAATAATAATAATAATAATAATAATAATAATAATAATAATAATAATAATAATAATAATAATAATGATAATAATATTTATAATAATAATACTGGTAAAGATGATGATGATAATAATAATAATAATAATAATAATAATAATAATAATAATAATAATAATAATAATAATGATAATAATAATGATAATAATAATGTGCTCCCAGAACAGAGCTATACCACCAAATGTAGCTTATTAAGTGATAATAACGACCTCCAACCCTGATGGAGTGGTTTTGGTGAGTTGCTGTAAACATAGCGTCTGAGGTTACTGAGTGTACACTGGCTGAGTCTCGCTCCTCTTCCTCTGAGCAGACACAAAGCGGTCTGAAAACCAGAGATCTGTGAAACAAAGAGTCTATTATTATCAGAGTCACACAGAGTACCAGGCTGAGAGTTTACACACTGACACCTCTTTGTTTTAGAAAAACAGGATCTAACTGTGCAGACACACACGCTGACAGCACACGTCCAGCAGCAGCTTTAAAACTGGATATTTTAGGATCACACAGATATTCACATCACTCTGATTTAATAGGAGAGAGGAGATTTACCAGACAGATTCAACTCCTGTCCCCAGCACACAGAGCCCAGGTTATAACAGAAATGTATCGTTCATTGTCATGCAAACGTAAGAAAAGCACAGAACAGTCTACAGAAAGCTTTTGATTAAAACTATTCCAACATTTGTCTCATGAAACTTCAAACATTCAAAGGATAGTTTTCAATCTTTAATCAGAAGATTTACAGCTAGTTTTAGGTCTTTCTGAAGGTTGTTCCGGTAGTTGAGGTCAGTGACGGTGTGTGCCATGACCCATCACCTGGTCACCTTAGAGAGTTTAAATCTATTTTAAGAGATTGTGAAAATAACAGCCTTGACTTTTGTTTCTATTTTTAGTAGCCTGTGCATTTTTAAACACCCATCCTATTTAAGTGTTGCTTTAATTGTTAATTTGTTGTTCATTTTTGTTTGGTTTTTAGGCCTTTGGAGACTCTACAATTTCTTTGTGGTTTACTTTGATTTGCAAGAAAATTTTGATCTGCAGCAACTATAAGAAGTAACCCCTACTGATTTTTTTTTAATCAAGTCCGTGCATTTGACGAACTGTTCCCATTTCTTCCAAAGAAACAGGAAAAACCTGGGTTTTCGAGTTTTTGCCACTACTATAAGTTTTATCAACATTTCTCCCTCGTCATTAGGATACACTTTATTAGAAGTTTGTGTGTCTGATTTAAAGAGGAGGTATTGGTCTCTCTTTAGTCTTTATTCTGTTCCTCCGCTGCCCCTGTAGGTTCTTTACAGCTAAATAAAATCTCTATTTTTCTCTCTGGTGTTTTTCAAAAATCCTTATTTCAGCCTTGTCTGTTTACAACTTTTAGTTTTAGCTGCTGTCTCTTTAAGGCTCCCATTCCACAAACCCCCTTCTGTAGGCAGACCTTGGTGTTTGAGGCCCGTCGTTTCAACTTGCCATCGATGTGATTAACATTAGGAGATCCTCAGAGAGCTGTGACAGGAGATCTGGTGAAGGATTCAGGGATTTCTAAAAAAATATGAACATGTAGAGGTTTAAACTCTGCACATGCTCAGTCTGAACATCCACAGTGGTTCTTTACATTCATGTTTAACAGAAATCAGGATACTCACTCTTTAAAGAATATAGAAAAGCAACTTTCACCACCTTGTTTTTTTTTACCATAAGTGTTGGGGAATGAGTTGCGCACACATTTCTATGTCTCCATCCTGGTTGACAGACTGTCAGTCCAAGGTATCCCCAGGTGGACCCTGTATGACTGCTCCTCTTTTTCTGCTCTGTGTGACTCTAAGAGGAGCATCACTCTACAAATGAACATCCTGCTGTGTTATAGAAGACTCTAAAACTGGAGACCGAGACCATGAGTCAAGTCATGAGGAACACCTTTCCTGAGGGAATAAATCAGCTGAAAAAGAAGAGCATTTTCAAGGACTGATATACAATCAGACGCCCTCTCCTGGACATTAGAGTGAGTGCAGATGAAGACTCTTCTGTCAGAGGCTCTGAGGCTGCTGTTTAATCTCTCTGAGCCGTCTGGCTGGTACCAGAAACACTGAAAGGTCTGATCACTGATGTCGTCATTATGCAGATGAACAGTGCGCGTTGGAACACGTGATATACATGTTAAAAATCTTCACATGTATTAACTAAGAGTCAGACCGATCTCTGAACAATTTAACCCTTCTCCTGTGCGTGTGTGTGTGTGTGTGTGTGTGTGTGTGTGTGTGTGTGTGGGTGTGTGTGTGTGTGTGTGTGAGCCAGCAGTGAGTCAGCAATCTTCTTTGTACTTTGCTCTGAGTCTCCTGCCCCCTGCTGGATGGAGAGAGATAAAATCTGTTCTTCATTATGATTAAATAAAAACAATAATTCCCTTTCTTTGAGATTTCTGCTCAAATACATCTTCACAGAGTAAATGTTATGAGATGCAACATTCAACATCAATCAAAATCCTTTCAGAAAAATGTCTGAGTGTTGGCAAAATCTGAGAGAAAAATCTTTTAATGAATTCATTTTGATAAAAAAAAAAAAAAAAAATCTGTCATCAATCATCCATCATTGAACCATCCAATCATCATCCATCACTGCAACATCCAACCATCATGCATTATTGCACCAACCATTTTTGGTCATTGAACTTTAAACAATCATCAATCACTGCACCATCCAACATACATTCATCAATGAACCATCCAACCATCATCTATCGTTCCACTGTCATCCATCTTTGAATAATCCAACCATCATCCATCATTAAACCATCTCACAACATTGATCTTCAAACAATCCAAACATCATCCATCCTCTATCATTCCACTGTCATCCATCTTCGGACAATCCAAATATCATCCATCACTGCACCATCCAACCATCATCCATACATTTTTGCACTTACCATCATCAATCATTTTACCATCCAACTACCATCTATCATTAAACCATCCAACTGTCATCCATCACTGAAACATATAACTATCATCCATCATTGACCTATCCAATTATTGTCCATCATTGAAATATAAAACTATCACCCGTCATTGAGCCATCTAACCATCATCCATCATTAAACCATCCAATAATCATCCATTGCTGCACCATCCAACCATCATGCATTATTGCACCAACTTTTTTTTGTTCATTTAACTATCCAACTACCATCCATCATTTAACCATCCAACCATTAGCCATCATTGAACCATCCAACCATCATCAATCATTGCATCATCCAACCATCAGCCATCATTGAACCATCCAACCATCATCCATCATGGAACCATCCAAACATCATACATTACTGAACAATCCAATCATCATCCACCAACGCACCTTCCAACTACTATCTATCATTGCACCATCCAACCATCATCCATCATTGACCCATTCAGTCGTCATCCATCACTGCACCATCCAACCATTAGCGATCATTCCACTGTCATCCATCTGTGAATAATCCAACCATCATCCATCATTCAACCATCCAACTACCATCTATCATTAAACAATCCAAACATCATCCATAATTAATCATTCCACTGTCATCCATCTTTGAAAAATCCAACCAGTATCCATCAATGCACTAACCAACATCAGTCATTGCACCATCCAACTCCTTTTTTTGCATTGAACCATTCGACCATCATTCATCAGTGAACTGCTTATTATCATCCATCATTGAACAATCCAACCATCATCCATCACTGCACCATCCGACCATCAGCCACCATCAATCTTCAAACAATTCAAACATCAGCCATCATCAGTCTTTCCACTGTGATCCATCTGCGAATAATCCAACCATCATCCATCTTCAAACAATTCAAATATCATCCATCATTGAACCATTTGACCATCATTCATTATTGCACTAACATTCATCAATCATTGCACCATCAAACTACTATCTATTTTTGCACCATCCAACAATCATCCATATTTAACCATCAAATTATATTTATCATTGAACATATAACTATCATCCATCACTGAACCATCCAACAAGCACCTATCATTAAACCACCCAAAAAGAATCCACTATTCCTTATCCATTCATCTCCATCATCCATTATCTATCATCACTCATCCATCCATCATCAGTCATCTGTTATCTGTTATCCATCATCTTTTATCCATAATCCAAACATATTTATTATCAATTTATTATCATTTGTCATCCATCTATCATCATTAATCTGTCATTTATCATCCAACAATCATCTATTATCTACCATCCATCATCCATTATCCATATATTATCCATCTATTAACATATAAAATGACAGGTTTTATATTGGGCTGTCTTTTTTATCCCTGGAGAACGACAAACCTTTACCTTCAATTTAAGATTCCTCTACATCTCTAGGCAACGTGTGTGTGTGTGTGTGTGTGTGTGTGTGTGTGTGTGTGTGTGTGTGTGTGTGTGTGTGTGTGTGTCTCCACACCCTGACTGACTCTGCAAACAGAGGAGAGGAAGCAGGGAGAGATGCAGGACGTGTTTTTGTTCCTCACCGAGCAGCGGAGAGGCTAAATCAGAGGCACAGAGAGAGACGGCTCATCATTCAGGTACAGAACATATTTATCATTCTGTTACAGGGGAGTGGCACTGCGTGTGTGTGTGTGTGTGTGTGTGTGTGTGTGTGTGTGTGTGTGTGTGTGTGTGTGTGTGTGTGTGTGTGTATGTGTGTGTAAGTGTGGGGGTGTGTGTGTTTGTGTGTGTGCGCGCGCATATGTGTGTGAGACAGAGAGAGCCTGAAGAGATGACGCTGAAGTTTTTTGGTCAGTGAGGCTGCATGAGGCTCAAACCAGCACCGTCCTTTGTATAATGATATGTATATAGTTTTGTGTGTGTGTGTGTGTGTGTGTGTGTGTGTGTGTGTGTGTGTGTGTGTGTGTGTGTGTGTGTGTGTGCATCACAGATATGATGATTTCATTGTATCAGTCTGTCTCCTCCTCACTGCTCTCACATTAAAAAGCTGATCTGGGCTGAGAAGGTTAATGCTGTCATGAATCCCGGTAGATGTCTGCCCTGCACTTTGTCTGGCAGGCTACACCTTTACACTTATCAACCCTCCCCACACACACACACACACACACACACACACACAAGCAGACACACATCGAACATAAACACACACACACACACTCAGGGGATGGCTGAACAGAGATGAAGTCAGGATGATCTGCAGGAAGTAACCCCCGCTCTCTTTGAAACAAACTGCCCTCAAACAAAATTCAATGATCTGGATGAAATAACTGAATAAAAACTCTCCTCATTATGACATGTCTTTTTATCATGCAATGTCTTCCTAATGTTATCATCATGTCATCTCCCCTAATCTTTTAGTTCCCCTTATTATGTTATATCTTTTAATTATGTTTTTTCTTCTCATGCAGTCTCTCCTCATCATGTTTTCTCTTCTCTTGTTATTTCTTCTTATCATGCTATCTCTTCTCATCGTGTTATCTATTCTTATCATGTTATCTCTTCTCACCCTGATAGGTTTAGATTTTCAGCCTGATATCTGTGTTATTGTTATTCCTGTTTTATCCTCAGAGCCTCTCTCTGATCCCTGCTCTTTTAAAAACCTGCTGTCTCTATGGAAACAGAGGCTGTCAAAGTGTGATGACAAAATGATGTTAATATCATGAAGGAGCACGTTCATTTTAAAAGCTGTGAGTGTCACGTCGTAAAAAACGTTTTTAATGTCTGATAAACCTGAGCCGTGAGAGGCTTTACTGCAGAGTCCTCAGACTGTGCAGGATGCACCAGGCAGTTTATGAGCTATATTTCATTCATTGCTCTCATACTGTGTTCACCTTGGTGACAGAAGATGAATATGTGGAGGAGTGAGCCAGAAATCTGCAGAATTTATGAGTGTTAGCTGAGGGAAGGATTGTAGAAGCTGACCTATATCTTATTTTACTGGAGTCCCTGAATACCTCACAAGGACCTGTGAAGGTCTCACAGATCCCTCTCAGGAAATGTTCAGCCCAGATTTCTCTTCCTTACATCATTTATCATTATAGAGGACAACATCAGCACAGGAAGATCCACAGCATGTCCATAGTCTGCGATTTAAGGATAGATTCAATAGACCAGGGGTCCTCAAACTTTTCCCGTCTGGGCCAAACAACTTTTCTCTTCTCTGACGAGGGGCCAGGGTTAGTTGGTAAAAAAAAGTGTGATGATCGCAGAGGTGTCCAAACGTAAATATTTATTGTTTCCCAGAAAGCCATACATAACCAAATATTAATAACCCTTTCTGGGATCTTGACAGGAAAAAAAATCAGAATATAAATAATAACACTGTTAATGACATTTATAACACTATTTATGAAATGAATTTTAATTAAATGACCCTTTTCAAGTTTTTTATTGAAAAAAGAGCATGAAATATTAACTTTCCTGTAGACTTCACTGTTTGCAGCTCTCTCTCATTAACTTCATTGTGAAAATCAGAAAGCAAGCAGGCTAAGAAACCAAACTAAGTGATACAACAGCTACCAGCACAATACATTTCACTAACAGTATGTTGTTGTTTTTTTAAGGGAGGGGTTTCAGATAGGGCACAAACTGCAGAAAGGTAGAGTACAAAGATATAATTTATGCACGCGTAAGTCTCGATCATGGGGCTAGGCTAAAAAAAAAAAAAAAAACATAATGCGCATCTGGTATTGTTCAGAGGGCCAGGCAAAATGTGGAGGCGGGCCGTATCCGGTCCCCGGGCCGTAGTTTGGGGACCACTGCAATAGACTGTCTCATTAAAAGGGTAATAAATGTGTTCAGCAGCAGAACTCGTTCTGTGAGAAACCTTCAACAAATGAGATAAACTACAGAGGATAGGATTTAGTGATAGATAAACAACAAAGAAACGCAGTTAGAGACAAATAAACAAAAGAATTATGAAAAAACAAGCGTTCATATAGAAGAAATAATAAAGCATGCTAAAAAAGACCTGGCAACCATCAAATCAACCATCAAATCAGGTGACGTCATTCACCAGCGGGACCAATCAAATCACGTGAATTGAGTTTTGCCGCGAAGCAGCAAGGAAGGTCTGCTGTGGTTTTCGAGTGAGGCTAACGTGCTAAGCTAACATGCTAAGCTATACGGCTCACCGATGACTCTACCGGTTCCTTCTTCAGACTGTGTGTCATCGAGTCCAACTCGATTCGTGTTTGTAAATAATTTATTACCGAACCATTCCAGGACCCGTGGCTGTGATGCTTTTCCAGACAGAACCGGTCCAGCTGCCAAACTGTGGGTTCATACCACAGGTTCAGACCCGGACGTCGCTGTTGTTGGGTTTTTGGCTGTGTGACGAATCTTGAGTCTGAAGCAGAGAACAAGCCCTGCCGTCAGGTAAATACCACAACAGCTGGATCGCGGAAGCCAGCCGATGTGAAACCAGAGGGAGGACCACACAGGTTAGCCTGAGCTAACAGCAGCATCTTTCCATTGTGCCTTCTCTGCCCCGTGCAGCAGCCCGCTCCGTGTCCCGGCCTGACCTCATGGATCCTGGAGCAGGTGAACTGGACTCAAGCCTGCCTCAGCCCGAGAACCCGTGCCTGATTGTGGAGGACTCCCAGCCGGATAGCGTGGCTCTGGAGGACGATCCAGAGACCAGCTACCGAGCACTGCTGGCCCGTCGCCTGTCCAGCCTGCAGCCCTCCGCCCGGAGCCCCGTCCTGGTAAGAAACCGGGTTACTCAGGGTTGATAACAGGTCTATAACGGGGGCGTATATACCGGGAGTTGATAGCGGCAGGTAAATATAGTGTTTTATAATGCCATGATATTATTATGATTGAACTTTGATCTAACAATCATATATTATTCATTTAACTTCTAAGCAGTAGTTGCTACATTGTGCAACAGTTGTTATTGTAGACGTTTCTAATGATGATGATGATGATGATGATTATGATAATGAAGGATTAAACTGTTTTTCATGTTAGTTGTTGGTATATGCTCTTAAGTATGTGTTTCAGCCGAAAAGGATCCCACTTAGCTCCTGTTCCCCTGTTGGTTCCTCATCTAGTACACATTCCTACTTCTGACTTCTGACCTCTGACCTCACTGTCCAGTGCTGAGCAGGGATCAGGGAAATAAGTGAAATGAGAAGGAGGATATGGATCACCTCAGCACCAGGTGTGAATGTCTGTAAGCTCACTCTGGAGTGTTTTTCATACCTGTCTTCCAGGAGCTGATCTCCTCCCCGACGGGAAGTAGATCCTCTCAGACGGACAGCCAATCAGAAAACTCCCAGATGAACAACCAGACTGAACCTGGTCAGTATGATTGAAGACATCAGTAAGCACAGATAGAAATATACTCCTGTACCTGAGTGTTAATACATGATGCTCACTCCTGTCTCCTTGTTTGATCGTAGCAGCTAATCCCAGTCCAGCTCTCCACAAGGACAGTCAGGTGATAAATGTCTGCCCCCCTCCCAGCAACAACAGGTGAGTTCCAGTTGAGTATGTCTGATGATGCTCAGAGTCGGTTTAGGTGTGTCTCTGAGCTGCTACCTGTGTTTCCAGGTGCACTGCTGAAGACTCTGAGATGGACTCTGGAGCTGACTCCACAACACACTGTGTCCAGACTGAAGGTGAAGCAGACTCATCTGAACATCCACACAGCACTGTTACACTGTAAGTGCGTTATTTAGAGGCATTTTCTGTGTGTGCGTGTTTCAGAGGGAACCTCTCAGTTTGGCTTCCTGGAGCTCTCACAGAGTCAGGACCTGCGAGGTGAAGAGATGAACAGTCAGGAGGAAGTTGTTGCTCCTCAGTCTGAGAAAGTGAAACCTTCAGGTAGGAATAGAATAGAATAGAATGTACTTTATCAATCCCTTGCTCTGACATCAGACAATTTAATGATGCTTTCTTACTTCAGCAGATCAGCTGAGGTCGAGGACTTCAGAGAGTCAGGACCTCAGAGCCGTCAGGTACTGGTCCACCTGGTCTGCAGCTCTGCTTCCTCAATGATCACACACTCCTCCTTTTCATCCTCTTCTTCCTCTTCCCCCTGCATGATCAGTGTATGTGTCCCCCTGCAGGTCAGAGGTCAGCTCCAGCAGCTCTCTGGAGTCTCAGGGGGGCAGGAAGATCAGTGTCCAGGTTCTGCTGCACTCACAGGGTCTGCAGGACCACCAGATCTTGTCCTCCCAGCAGGACCTGTTTGATGCTGATAAGACAGGTGAATATCTCTATTTTAGTGTCCAGTGAAATACCAGAGAAAGACAGAGAGTTACTGAACACACACACAGAGGACAACATTCAGCTAGTTAAAACTCTTACCCCGCCCCCCCCTTACCTGTCTTTATTCCTCTGTTCCTCTCAGGTGTGTCAGTGGACAGTACAGTGTCAGAGCCAGAGCAGCAGGGTGACCCCACCTCGACCCCTGCCCATACCCTGAGAGTACTGCAGCTGTCAGGACAGGGAACCCTGGTGCCGGAGAGTCTGTCACAGTAAGACACACACACACACACACACACACACACACACACACACACACACACACACACACACACACACACACACACACACACACACACACACACACACACACACACACACACAGGTATACTGAGCTAATGGCTGCTGACTCTGCCCCTTCCTGCAGGAGCTCTGTGGACTGCGTGCCCCCCACCCCTGAGCGCCTGGACCACGCTCCACTGATGGTTCCCAGCTCGCCCACGGAGGCTGAGGATGAGCAGGGTGAGTGTTTCCTCCTTCCCCCTCCTCCCCTCCTCCCACATCATCATAATCACAGATGATATAATGACCTCATGCTGCTCATGATCTTCATCAGCTGAACCCATGGACACATCGGCGCCCCCTGAAGGACATGCAAAGGAGAAGGAGGAGCCAATGGAAACAGAGGCTGTCTCTAAGCCCCTACCCTCTGCCTCCACACCTGTGTCCCAGAGTTCTCCTGGTTTTGTTTTGGAGAGGACTCTGTCCTTACCCTCGCAGCCGGATTTCTCTCACGTATGTTTCTTTATTTAAGCGTTAAGTTTGTGTCAAACAGTTTTTAAATGTTGGGAGGTTCTTAGAGCAGGAAGACGCAAGAGGTTACGCTGCAATGTGTTGGTGTGTTTGCATTATTCTTTGATCAGATGCCTGAATAAATAGCATAGAAACATAAGGGATAGGCCTGTCACGATAACAAATTTTGCTAGACGATAATTTTCCAAAATATTATTGCCGATAAATGTCATTATTGTCAATACTATTTTGATTTTTTTTGCCAATTTTTTTTTATGGATGTAATTATTTGCTAGACGATAATTTTCCAAAATATTATTGCCGATAAATGTTATTATTGTCAATATTATTTTGATTTTTTTTCCCAATTTTTTTATGGATGTAATTATGATAAATGGGATAATAAAGTGAGTACACCATATCAAAAGCAAGAAACTTTAATTTCTTAAGAGTATTTAACTGTAATTAAAAGGTCAGGATCTTTTGAATAAAATAAATTAAACGAAAATTTTAGAAAAAAAATACATGTCAATGAAAATAATTAATACTAATCAAAAAACAATAAAACATAGACCCTGTCTCTAAAGAAAAAACAAAACTCCAAAAAAAACAAAAAACTATAGCCTAAATAAACGGGAGTTTATACAGTTCCTGAATTGTTTGTAACATGTACGTTTTCCCAGTCAATCCGTACTGTTTGTCAAACATTTTTAACATTTCTGGCTTTCAACCGTATTGAATGGCTGCATTTCTTTGGCAATGTAGCTGTCTTTGAGCGCCCACCATTTGGAGCTTTTATTTCTATTTACTTTGCCAACCAAAAGCCTCAGTAAGAGCGGATTGTCAAAGAACAAGGCTCCGCTGCACTTTTCCTTCTTCTTCTTCGTCGCCACTATTTTCAAACAAATGAGACATATCAGCTCGTTAGTGTTCATGAGCTCACACTTTGTTCATTCTAATAAAAAAACAAAATATTCCCTTAAGAACCGTATCTTTTGTGCCATCACTCATATTAGTGTGTGTTTCCTCCTTACCCCTCAGGACGCTCGCTTCAGCTCTCTCCGTGCGTACGTGCGAGCAGCCCCGTCTTCACCCCAAAGATCGCATTTTTGACAGATGCTCACTCCGCTATAAATCTGCTAAAATCCGTTATAGAACCCATGCACCCCGATGTTAGGAAAGATAGACGTAGTGAGCCATCTTCTCATTCAGCCTCTTTGGTCGAAAGAGAGGAGGAAAACAAACATGCATGCACGTGTCAGTTTGTCGAGGCTGGCAAACTTACCGTAGACGTTTTTATTTATCGTTCAGTTAATCGATTTATTGATTATCGTGACAGGCCTATTAAGGGAAATGCTAATGAAGGGGGCAGGGGAGTGTATGAGTGTGTGACATGGTAACTTGTCTCTGAAGTGTTCTAATATGTCCTGGAAAATAATTTCTGGTAAAGACTGGAAACCCTGTCCTGACTGCAGCTCTCCTCACGCTCTTTGTGTTTTCAGGACGTGTTTGTTCCAACTCAGAGCCAGGAGTCGCCTCAGCACTCTGAGAGGAGGACTCTGTCTCAGGGAGCGGCCTCGGCTCCTCTCGCTCTGCAGCTCTCTGTGAACTCCCAGAGTAGCAAGTCTGATCATCTCACCTGTGAGCAGCCAGGTGAGGACAGTCAGGCCACGCAGATCGAGGAGCTGACCCAACTGCCCACTGCTGACACCTGTGACTCTGTGGCGTCACTCAGCAAGCCAAGGAGGAACGAAGACAGCCCAGAGTCACAGACCGCCTCCAGGTCGAAAAGCTCAGCCTGTGCAGAGACTCAGAAAAGTCAGAGCGAGCGGTGTGATCCGTGCAACCTTAAGACAAACAACGACGCCCTGAATGTACGAAACACGACTTTGAAACACTCTGACAGAGGACAGAAGAGCTCGCAGCACAAAGAAGGGCTCTCTGATGTAAACAGCTGTGAGCATGACGCCTCCCCTGACCCCGCCCACAGCGCTCTGACCCCTCAAAGATCTGAACAGGTGATGAAGACCACAGCTCACCTGAGAGTAAGAGACCTCAGCAGTCAGTCTGAAGTGGTCAGGAACAGTCAGGAGGGGGAGGAGCTTATGGAGGAGGAGAACACAGTGGGCGGGGCTCTGGTCCTCTCACAGAGTCAGCTGTTGTCTCCGGAGCCAATGGAGGAAGAGGAGGACAAAGAGGAAGAGGACAGCGTCATCATCATCACAGAGAGCGACAGAGAGTCTCAGAGGACGTGTACAAAAACCAGCAGCTCTCAGCCAATCAGAGGCAGCCTTACTGCATCCACCAACGGACATCAGAACAGGAAGCTGTCCTCTGATCGGCTCTCTCTTTCTCAGCCTGAGAGGGCGGGGCCTGAACTAGAGGAGCTCAAAGAGAGGAGTCTGAGTGACAGCTCAGGAGGTGAGCTGGCTCCACTGTTTACACACACACACACACACACACACACACACACACACACACACACACACACACACAAAGCAGTTAATTATAACATTTAAGACCCAGAAAATGAGTTCCTGCATCTGAGGGTTCTTGGAAAGGTTTCCCAAGGTGAGATGTTTGTTTTGGTCTGTGATTGACCTCAGGATGACCTCACAGTGACCTCACAGTGATCTCATATTGTAAACATGGCGCTCTGAAACTGATCCGCTCTGATTTTAATGATCTGATATAATTTTTCCACAGAGATTTCCTTCCACTTCACTCTGCCAAAAGACGGGGAGCTGATTGGTCCTGCTGTGGGAGCCACGCCCCCTCTGGTCACCCAGCTGAAGCAGTCGCTGAGACACAGCACGCCCATTGGTCAGTCTGATCCCAACTCTGAGGGTTTCTTCCTGAAGAATCCAATGACCTGATGTCCTCTCTTTGTTTCCGTTTCCACAGAGATCTCATCTTTCTCCGAGAAGTCTGCCGTGTCTGCTGATGTCTCTGCTGACGTGGCGATGGCGGCGAGTGACATTGTGCCAGGAGAGGGCGGGGATGACTCAGGGGAGAGGGGGGAGGGGAAGCTGAGTCTGAGGATGAAGCTGGTAACTCCTGTGGAGGAGGGCAGCTCAGAACGCTTCAGTCTGCAGAGTAAGACCGCCGCCATTCTCTAACTCCATCACAACTTTCATCAGGGGGTTTATTCTGTGTGACCGATAAGTAACACACCTGTCCTCTCCGTCTCTAAGAACCAGCTCTGACAGAGAACGAGGGCTCTGTTCTGAAGGTCTCCTCGGGTGTGAACAGGTGAGCTGAGACCCCACGTCTCGTTTTAATAGAGGGGTTTTTAAGATTTTAATGGCTCTTTGTCTGTGTGTGCTCATGTGTGTATCTGTGTGTGTGAACTGTCAGCAGTCCATCAGTGTTCAGCAGAGTCAGACAGGCACACAGACAGCAGGATGCCCAGGATGACCACACTGCAGGAAACAGCTCACCTGTCAGGTATGCAGCACAAAGAGAGTGAGAGACCTACTTAGTGAGTCTGAGAGAAGGAGGGCTATTTTTGCTCCTGCTCCTCTGGGACAGGAGGAGCTGTTTGATCTCCATTCTGACAGCTGTGCCGGTTTGCAGAACTTTAGTCTTTAACTGGAGACACGGTCTGTTCAGATCTGTAAAATGATCCTCGCAGTCTTCATTCTACTGAAAGAGGAGAGTTATACAGAGAAAATTCACAGGAGGAACTGATAAAGAATCAGATCAATAAGCAGAATCAATATAGGCATTGGTATCAACAAAATCTTACCAGTATGCAACCAGGATGCAACTTGACATTGTGATCCAGCTTTTATTTGTATCTGAGTTTTTTGTTTTATTGACTAAGTGATGGTCTTGAAACGTCCACAGGGGGGAGCTGTTTTCCTCTCCTCAGAGGAGCTCTCAGGCTTCCTCTCTGGGATGTAACAGCCTCCCTGACAGCCAATCAGAGCAGGCCTCCCAGCAGCAGGTGTTTGCAGCTCCACAGCAGACCTCCAAGCATCCTCCAGGTCCTTCAGAACCATCTGAGGATAGACCGGGACCCCCTGATGCTCCTCAGACCCCCAGCCAAGCCAGAGTCCCCCCCAAGACCTCCAACAATAACGTCACCTGCAGCGCAAACAACATGGTCAGTTACACACACACACTTGCTGCACAGCACAAAGGTCAATGATGAGGCTTTACTTCAGCTACTATTAAGTGGAGAGTGTTTGAGGTGATTTAGCTTCTGGAATAATATGGTGATGAGATATGACTCACTGTGGATCTAAAGTCAGATGTGTTGGATCTTAATTCCACACGGTAAAAATCACTTCAGAGTCAAATAAAGGTCAAAAGGTAAGAATGAAACAATACAAAAATGATTCAAAGAGGAAAGATGTTTGTATTATTTTATGCCAAGGGTGTGCAACCTGTAGCTTGAAGCATCATGTGACTCTATGACTCCTTTATAATGGATTCTTGTAGCTTAAAAAAAGTATTGAAATACAGAATTTAATTAAATTTTTGTTAACATTTTTTCAACTAAATTTGCATCACCTCTTACAAAAGAGCTTTCAGTTTTTTGTCTTTTTTTTTTTTTTTTTTAGATTTCTGCAACTTTTTTAACTTTTGCATTTTTGGACAATTATTCAAATTTAGAAAAATGTCCAAATATTTTAGAGTTTTTGCAATTTTAAATTTCCTTTTCAACATTTTTTTTTTATTTCTGCAGTTTTTTGTAAATTATTTAAATTTCCTATTTTCGTTAAAAGTCCCTAATTTTTGTAATTATTAATTTTTAGGATGCATCAAATTTTTGAAATCACAATTTTGATTTTTTGTTTATTGTTTATTTATGGTATTTTTGGAAATTTTTGACATATCAAAATTTTTGATTTCTTGCAAATTTTTGCAATTTGTTGAAATTTCTAATTTTTTGAAAAATTGTGTAACTTATTGAAATCTCTGAAATTTTACAAATACATCAAGAATAAAAACAAAAAAACTTATTGATTAGATAATTATTTACTAGTTCAATACAATGTTTAGAATTTTATACACTTTAAAGTCTATTTTGTAAAGATAAAGTAGAGTTTGTGGCTCATGAATGACTGTAATATAGGTGAAATAAGACAAAATGGTTGCAGATTTTTATTTTATACAATCACTAACTTAACATAAAGCTAGGGTTAAAAGGCAAACTTCATTATTTGATACACCTGCTCAGAACTGAGGACTGCCTGATAACCTGAAGGTGATGATGATGATGATATTGTGTCCTATGTGTCTCAGCTCCATCAGAGGACCGGATCCCAGCAGACTGGCGCAGACTCAGCTGGGCCGCGTTCACCAACAGGAAGGGTACGAATCCCTGTCCGTCTCACTTTCTCTGCCTCTGCCTCTGTCCCACATTTGTCTCACTCTCTGTCTCACTCCATCTTCCTCACAGGGGGAACCAGCATCTCCGTCCTCCAGAAGAAACACAGCCCCCTCCCACCGCAGACATGTTCGCACCATCCAAGAGGTTCGGACCACGGTCACACGCATCATCACAGACGTCTATTACGAGGACGGGAAAGAAGTGGACCGTAAGGTTTCTCAGGTAAAAACAGGTTTCCCAAGTTAGGACAGGTGACCAAGGTAAAGACATGTCTCTGAGGGTCTCTCAGGTAGAGACAGGTGTTTGAGGCTGACCCTGGTGACCTGACAGTCTCTGTTTATTTAAACTTATTTCATTTTAAGATATGAAATATTATAGAACCCACTATGAATCTCACCTCTCTACCTGTGTTGTGATGTCACAGGAGAGGGAGGAGCCTGTGGTGGACTGTCAGGTGTTGGACAGCGATGTGTCTCCGTGTCGGACAGGTAGCAGCTCGCTGACCTCAGGTGACCTGGCTGACATCAGCTCTCTGTCGTCAAAGGCATCCAGCCTGCAGCACAGCTCTGGAGGAACCAGCAGCAGCAGCGGCTTCATCAGGGCGGACTTCATCCTGCCGCCCAGCAGGGGGGGCAAGTCCACCAGGTACACAGGCCTAATCCTG
This sequence comes from Halichoeres trimaculatus, assembly GCF_033239565.1. Classification (NCBI taxonomy): domain Eukaryota; kingdom Metazoa; phylum Chordata; class Actinopteri; order Labriformes; family Labridae; genus Halichoeres; species Halichoeres trimaculatus. The sequence continues at coordinate 6,250,719 of NW_027437181.1, read as the reverse complement.
ATCCAGATCAAATTAAGGTGTCTGTGCTCTAAGCAGTCCAGTCTACCTTCATGCAGCATCTGTTAACTTCCTGTCGCTAACAGAGATGCTCTCATACCAGCAGTCTGACCCGATCTCATCATGAAGTCAAACATCCCCCAAAAAAAGGGGGATAAGAACATGAACCTCAGAACTGCTCACAGAGAAAAACCTGGTTCAGAGGTCCAGTAACAGATCTGCTGCTAACGCTAGCGTAGCATGTGAGTAGATGTTCAGAGTGAATCAGACAGAATAAGTCATTACAGTAACTGTCTACCTGACTGTCACATAGATATGGACGGTCAGTCACTCTCCGTCTCCCCCTTTCCTCACTTCCTCCCTGTCTCTCTGCATCCCTGATCAGATTTTAACCTGAGAGCTCTTTAAATCCCTCCTTCAGCATCATGTCAGTACAGAGCTCTGAATGTCTGTACGAGAGCACCTCTGTCACTCTGTCCCTCACTCTTTCTGTCTCACTACCTGTCTGTCTACCTGAGCTCTGAACCCCCTTTGTTCGTAGCCCCGTCCCTGTTACACTCCTCCTCCTCCCCTCTGTGTGTCTGCAGCCCCCGAAGGGGAGGAGGGCAGTACAACAGGGGTCAGAGGGGTCAGAGGGCGGGGTCAGCCCTTGCACCAGACAGAGGCCACACCCCCTCAGGGCCCCGGGCCCCTCTCTCCACCAGAGGAAGGGCCAGGAGGGGCCGACCCCCGTCCCGCTCCTCTCCATCCAGGTGAGTGCCCTGTGTTATGGTGAGGCCCTCTGGGTCCAGGTGAGTCCTGACGGAGGCTGCAGCTGTAACTAACTAACCCCTCCCCCTGTTTCTCTTCACACTTTGCTTCACTTTACTAACCCACTGACCTCTTTATCAGTCAGACGCATTAACATGATGAACATCAACAGTTATAGAATGTCCAAAATGACTCTAGCTTCTCTCTGACCAAATTTAGAGACTCAACGTCTGCAGACTGTCATGACGGCAGTTTGATCAGGAAACTAAAGGAATACTCTCTTTGCTTCAGATACCAATCAGGTCTCAAGTTTGATTAAATTGTTTCCTTCAGGAATTTTATGTTCCTCTCTTCAGACTCTTCTATGGTCAGAAGTTGTTTTGTTCTGCACTTGACTGTGTGCAGAGCGTTTGTGTTTTGGTGTTTTGTCCTTGGGATGGATCAGCTTCTGCCTTGGAGTGTTTTCAGGCTTAAAGTGAACAGAAATGTGGTGTTTGCTTAAGATCCTCTGTAGAGCACAGTGATCTCTTACATCGCGGCGTCTCTGAAAAGCTAAAGCTCAGAGTGATGAATGAATCATCGTCTGAGGAGACCTGTCAGTCAGTGACCAGGTGATCCAGGTGAAGACAGAACAACACCTGAGATCATACCCAGCTGTTTTACCTGTGTTTCAACTTTTCTCTCCTTTTTTTTCCTATCAGAGGGGGCGGAGTCAGCTCCAGAAACAGACTCAGTGCTCACGCTCAGACCCCGTGGTCCTCTGAGGATGAACCGTACAATCAGAGGTTTCACCCCCGCCTCCCTGTCAGCCCCTCTGACCCCTCCTCCTCCTCACGCTCTGACTCCCTGCGCTCCTCACCGGAGGAGGCAAGCTCAGCAGGAAGCAGCTTTGTGGGTCTGCGGGTCGTCGCCAAGTGGTCGTCCAATGGGTACTTCTACTCGGGACGCATCATGAAGGATGCCGGGGACGCCAAGTTCAGACTGCGCTTTGACGACGGGTACGAGTGCGAGGTGGCAGGAAAAGACATCCTGCTGTGTGACCCCATCCCCGTGGAAACAGAGGTCACCGCCCTGCTGGAGGACCAGTACTTCAGCACAGGTGAGAGGACAGGTTGATGAGGAGAAATTCTTTGATAAGTAAGAGGAGTCAGAATTCAGAAGCTTTACTTTTTTCCACGTTGTCTTGTCTTGTTTGTTGTTCATTTGTTGTGTGTTCTTGTTTATTTGTGGTATGTTGGTTGATGAGTTGTTTTTTTTTTTTTTGTTTTTTGTTGTCAATTTGTTGTTCGCTGTTATGGTTTGTTTGTTGTTTATTTTTTGTTTTTTTCTATGTTTTTATACTAATATTGTTTGTATGTGGTTTATTTGTTGATGTTTCTGGATTTATTACTTATTTTTGGTTTTTAATTTGATGTTTCTTGTCATTTTTTTTAACGTAATTTTTTCTTTGTTATTTTTCATTTATTTATTATTTGTGGTTTGTTAGTTTTTTTTATTTTTTTTTTGTTTAGTGTTTTTATTTTTTTATTTCTGTTAGAAATAATCCAAAAAAACAACAAAGGTCTGAGCTGAAGGAGCCTATGTTTTGAGGGGGCTCAGATTAATCCAATGGATTAAATCCGATGAATGAAGTTGAAACTTTGGTTTCTGATCCTGTTTGTTACTGTAGGAGTCGTTAAGGGTCATAAGACGGAGGGGGAGGAGCTTCTGTACAGCGTGGAGCGGGACGGGCAGAGGCAGTGGTACAGCAGGTCGTCCATCATACTGTCTCTGGAACAGGGAAACAGACTGAGGGAGCAGCACAGCCTGGGACCCTACGAACCCTCCACCCCCCTCACCAAGGCGGCAGACATCAGCCTAGGTACACACACATGCACACACACACTTGCGTATATATCCAAGTTATTAGCAAGACGAGTCTCTCTCAAACCTGTCTCTCATTTCCTCAGATAACCTGGTGGAGGGAAAGAGAAGACGCAGAGGAGCTCCTGGGGGTGAGGACAGCCCCCACCGCCGCTCCTCCAACAGTCCCCGGACTCCCCAGACCCCCAGAACCCCTCGAACCCCCTGCCCCCCATCTGGGAAGAGGAAACTGCAAAGCTCTGACGACAGCAGGACGCCGTCCAAGAGGGGGCGCCGAGGAGCAGGGGCCAGAGCTGGTACGGAGACTTACTAATGGAAGACCAGCTGAGACTGAAGGGGGTGGGAGGGGTGAGGAGGGGTGGAGTTTTGTTTCTTTTAATTCAACCTTTTAATGAAATGTTTGAGAGTATTTTAAGAGTGTGTTCAAGTTTTAGCTTTCATCTCACCTGCTGTTTTTACCTGTTTTTAGTTTTTACAGTTTAAAATCTTTTTCCATCATCATGGTGTGAGTGTGTGTGTGTGTGTGAGAGTGTGTGTGTGTGTTTGGTGTTTTTAAAATGAGTGTGACGGAGACAAGTCAACCTGCTGCTGCTTAGGCCTCAGGTAACTCCTGATGACATCACCATGTGTGAGCAGGGTGTGGGTGCACAGGTGTTTGGTCACGGTTTCTTGGTGATGTCACAGTATATTGATGATGTCACGGTGAATGGATGGTACTCAGTAATCTTTGCATGTCAGTACAGGGTTTACAGCTAAGAGCTCTTACCTGAAGCTCACCTGCCTAATTTGTATCCATCCCACAGTCAGTCACCTGACCACCTGTGTGAGGTCACCTGACCTCACTGAACACATCTTAGAAAACTATTCTTCAGATTTTATAGATTTTAAACATCTAAGTCAAAACTCTGTGTCTGATTCTCTTCATCCTGTGTGTATGTGTTTGTGTGTCTCAGCTCAGAGGACAGGTGTGTGTAACACCTCAGGTAGCGGCACAGACCTCCCTGGTCGCTCCCTTGATGATGTCACAGAGACTCACGGCCCTCTGCCCCAGAACACCTCGCTGTTTCAGGGCTTCGCCTTCATGCTGACAGCGTCATGTGAGAGCGACAGGCTGACCAACAGGAACAGCAGCGAGGATGAGGAGGGTGAGGAAGAGCACTGACCCTGCAGAGTACCTGTCCTCAGGTTAAAGGTCACTGATGACAGCGTTTCCTGATTTCTGTGTCGCAGACATCGTGCAGACGGGACCGTACAACAAAGCGTACACGGAGTCTCAGCTGAAGGCGGGCGGAGGATTCATCCTGCCCGACTTCAACGAGGAACAGGTGAGACAGACGCCTGTCTTTACAGCTGTCACCTGCTGCTCAGGTGATAACCTTAGTGTGTGTGTTCCTCAGTGTAAAGCAGCCTATCAGAGCCTCCTAATCGCTGACCAGCACTGTCGGACCAGGAAATACCTGCTGTGTGTGGCGAGCGGCGTGCCGAGCGTGTCTCACATCTGGGTCAGAGACTGCTGCAAAGAGAACAAGCTGCTCAACTACAGGAACTACCTGCTGCCTGCGGGGGCGGAGCCAGAGGGGACCGTCGTTGAGTGGTGAGGAAGAGGTTTACCTGTGTGTCTGTGTTTGTTTGTGTGAGGTTTGGAGATGACTCCCCTCCTCTGTCTGTGTCTCTCAGGCATCCTCGCTGCAGTCCGTTTGGGTCTCTGCGGGTCCTCCTGGTCCTGCAGCAGGTGGAGGAGTTCTGGAGTCAGCTCATTGCTTTAGGAGGAGGATCAGCCGTGAGACACGTTCAGAGCAGCGACCATGATACAGCAGGTACAGCACACACACACCACGGAACAGGACCATTACATCATCACATTTCTCTAACCTGTCGCTCTGCTCACTCAGACATTCCTGCGGGGAAGTTTGACGTGGTGGTGACGGACCAGACCTGTCCCTCATTGGTCCAGGAACAGATGACATCACAGGAAGTGCCCCTGGTGTCTCTGGAGTGGATCGTCCAGAGCGTCATTCGAGGGGAGAGGCTGGGCTACGACAGCAACCCCCAGTACCGCCATGACTACTCGTCGTCATAGTGCCGCCGTAGATCAGCTGCATGCACGGACTGAGTGCACCGCGTGGACCAGGTGGACTTGGGTACGCCCAGACCACCTGTGTGTTTTTATCGACAATAAACCGACAGCTTCATTTTAATACTGTCTCCTTCCTTTATTACAGACACACACACACACACACACACACACACACACACACACACACACACACACACACACACACACACATGCACACACACAGACTTATTACACACATGCACTCATGTTAATTACACATACACACTATTTATTAAACACACAGCTGATTATTACACACACTCATCTTCATTATTCACACATACTGATGTTTATTACACACACAGTGTTCATCAAACACATGCTGATACGTATTATACACACATATGTTTATTACAAACATGGATGTTTATTACTCTTTCAGAGCTGAAGGAGCCGATCATATGGGGCTCAGGCTGCTCTCCGTAGCTGGGTTCATGCTAAGCTAAGTTAGCATCTTCAGCCCTCCTCCAGGTAGAGTTCATGGATTAATAATGTGACTCTGATGAAGGCTGATAAATGCTGAACTGTTCCTTTAAGGACAGAGTTAAAGCACACAGAGCATCAAGAGAATCCAGCTGCTCTTTAGCCTGTCAGACTTAAGACCAGTCCCTGTCCCCTGGATCTTAGACCGGTTCTTGTCCCATGGATCACAGAGGGGAGTGTTAACGCTTTGTGACCCATCCTCCTGCTCCCTCTCTGTTTGTCCTCACACTCTTCTTAAACACTGAAAAGAAATGAATCAATGTCAGTCAACGTCAAACAATCCTCATGTTTCATTTTTAGCTCTGGACCTCATCAGCGACCAAACCTTCCCCAGGGCCAGAACAAAGTCCAAGACATCTGCACGTGATTTAATGGTTAGCAGCTTTTTGTTTGGTCCAATGTTGAACCATAAATAAAAACTGTGAAAAATGTCAGAATCGCTGCAGTCAGACGTCCTTATATGGTCGTAAAGAGGCATGTGCTTATTAAGAATTGATTCAACCCAGATTTCTCTTAAAGGTGTTTGTGAATAAGGCTTATAATCTGAAGTCCAGAACACATAATCTGAGATCACGAGAATGTCTTACCTGCCCAGCGTGCCTCCTGCCTGAGTGTAGTACTTGTTGTAGTCCAGCCTCAGGAGCAGCTGAGCTAGATCTGAGTTAATCTGATGGTTCCTCACACTCGACAGGATCTTAAACAGCAGAGACGACTGACGCCGGAAACCCTGAGACACAAACACACACACAGGTGAGAATACATCTTTGAACCACCTGGATTATCATGGAAAAGAAAAATAATGTGTCGGTAAAGGATTTAGTCATGAACAGGACCACAGAGAATCAAAATAGAGGTGGGCAGATTGATGCAAATATCAATAATATCGATACCAGCGTTGGTATTGATATGAATGATATCAGTGATCGATACCCTAGTTTTTTTGGCGTAATAATTCTTTATACTTTTTTTTTTTTTTTGTTAAAGAGGCCAATAATGGGAAAAAAACATTTTTTTATTTATTTTTTGGTTGTAGCCTTCAACTCTACCTCAAAAAAAGATTTTGTTTAAATTTGAGTTTACAGGAAAAATTTTTTTGCACTTTTCTTTCTTAAGAAAAGAATTTCACACATTACAATGTTTTGGGGAAAAATGTTGTATTGTTTCTGAACATGAATGTGTATCATGACACTAAAGTAATTTGTGGTCACCTATAAACTTTGCTTGAATCTGTCCTTGGTTTTAACAACATAATCATAGGAAAAAAATCACAAAAGCATCTAAAGGTCAGCAGTTTGATGATACATCAACCTTAAATACTAAGAGTATCGGTATCAATATCCGTATCAGTATCAGTGTCGGCGATACTGGCCCTGTATTTACTTGGAATTGGATCGATACCAGAATTCCCAGTATCGCCCACCTCTAGCTCAAAATTGTCCATTTGGCCTGACAGCGTATAAAAAACAGTTCCTCTAAATGGACCAGCATACCAAGAGGAACTCTGTACCATTATGTGAAGTTAAATTTTTATCCTAGGCTGAGGAGGATGTTACCTTGACAAGAATGTCGAGCTGAGCCCCGCCCCTCTCGTCCAGACAGGAAACGCTCTGACTGACCAGAGAGCAGAAGGACAGACACAGATCCAGGATCTCATTCAGGCAGTGGAACACCTGAGAACACAAATCCACCTGAGTCAACACACCTGATGTCTGAGCGTCTTTGATGATAATCTTGGCTATGATAATTTAGGCTATCAGGAGGAAGAGGAGGAGGAACAGGAGGAGGAGTACCGGTTTGAGCAGGATGAAGGACTGGGCCAGCAGGTTACTGAGGAAGTGATCGTGAGCCAGTCTGATGCTTTCAAAGTCTCTGGTGGAGTTGATCTGCTGCAGCAGCTGAGAGAACTGAGACTCCAACACATCCACCTGCACACACACACACACACACACACACACACACACAAACATATATGTATACATACACACACAGGTTAGAGATACAGTTGGGTTAGGGATGCTCAGATGTACTTTGTGGTCTCACCTTCAGCTCTAAGTGTTTCACATTTAAAGATTGTTTCAGTTTAAAGCAGCTGGCTACAGGTGTTGGGTGTGGTACTGCAAGTGTTTCTCACCTGTAGGTAGTACTGCAGGTTGTCGATGAGGAAGGCCATGTGATTGCGGAGCCTCCACTTGATGGCGTCGGTCGGGCTGGACTTCAGGTGTTTCCTCTGCATCTGTAAAGCCCAACAGGTCTGCAGCTGAGACTGCACACGCCGCACACTCAGCAGGTACCTGAACACCACATTATACCTGAGGAAGAGGAGGAGGAGGTGATGAAGGTGAACACAGGAACACTAACATGTAGCTCATGTTGAAAAGCACATGTCAGCAAAGGATCCTCACTTCTCTAGCACAGCCGGGGTAAACAGGATGTGCAGAGGCCACTGCACCTTGTAGGCCAGACCCAGGGCTGCCCAGCCAGTGGGCGGAGCCTCACGGGGGGAGGTTTCCTGAGGGGGAGTGGCTCCATCTCTCGGACCTATTGACTCTGAAACAACAGAAAACACACCTGAGCTGACAGGTAATGAACAATGACACTCTCAGATTAAGACCCTAATGTCTTTCCCAGGTGAGCTCACCTTTACAGTCTTTGCCCTGGTAGTCCACAGTCAGGTGCAGCAGAGGAAGCAGGTTATCATCATCCAGGAGAACCTTATGAGCCGCCTGCTGAAACGCCACGTTCACATCTGGAACACATACACACACACACAGATGTGAACACACACAATTCCAGCTCAGTGAAACAGGAAGTCAGCTGACTTTCAGGTGTGTTGTCAGAGTTACCGTGTTCAGTGACAGCTGTGGGTGGAGTCTTCAACATGTGCTGAGCGAGGTCGATGAACACCTGGTAGAGCTCTCCTCGCCCCAGCAGGTAGAAGTCTTTGATGATCTGTCAGGTGTCAGATGACATCACGATCAGAGGTTATTCTCAGCTGATCAATAATCACACCTGGGGAGCAACTCACCTTCAGCTGCTCCAGCAGGTCTGACTCCTCCACCATCAGAGTCCACAGGTGCTGCAGGACACACACACACACACACACAGACACACATTAGCACATTAGCCATTAGCTTAGCGTAGCTGTGCAGAAGCAGGCTGGGGTCTCACCTCAGCTACGGTGCTCCTGATCCGATCGATCAGATCCTCAAAGTCAACCAGGCTGAAGAGAGGCTGCTGCTTCAGTCTGTGCAGCTCTGCAGCAAACATGTCCTCCTGGTGCTTCAGGATGGAACCTAAGAGGAAACACACAGACAGAGTCACGATTAAGAGGGGTGACAGCTTCATCCTACTTATGGATGTAGGATGAGGGGCTCTGGTACCAGCTCTGGATGGGCTGTGGTTGTGGTTTTCAAACATCTGGACGGACTCTCCCACGAACAGAATCTTCTCGGCCACCCTGATGGGGATGTAGGACGGCAGCATCTCAGAGCGCAGAGAGAACTGCTGCAGAGACGGAGCCAGCATGTTCTCCTCCTCTATCAGCCTCTGAAACACACACACAGAGTCAGGATCAGGTCACTCCAGGACTCTTGATGTGGTCTAAGGCTCCATCTGGGTCCCACCAGGTCTTGCAGCTCTCTCAGCTGTTTTCCGCTAAGTCCTCCCAGCCCCAGGTCTTCTTCCTCCTCCTCCTGGTTGGCGGCTGCTCCTCCTGCACTCGGACCTTGCTTCACATAGAACTCCTCACTCTGATCCAGCAGCAGGCCGTGCAGCATCCAGGCTGCCAGCTGTTTGTACATCACGCCGTGACAGACAGCCAGAATCCTTTAGAGAGAAGACAGAGGGTTCATCTCACAGCTCAGGCTACACCTTTGTTAACAGGATTATCATAATCTATCATCTCTTACAATCTATCATAAATCTTGGACAGAGGTACAGGATCCTCCTTGTAACCATTCTATCTTAGTGGGTTTTTTTTTAAAGTGTATATTTCCTGTGTTCCAGATCAGGGGTCTGCAACCTTTACTTTCCAGAGAGCTGTTTTTCCATAGCTCACCTGGATGAAAGTCATTCAGGAGCCACAAGATCTACTTTATCTTCACATCAAGACAAAAAGTGTATAATCTGGTGAATAATTATCTAAATGAGAAGTTTTGGTGTGTATTTTGTGATTTCTTAGTTTTTTATTTTCAATAAATTTGCAAATTTGACTTATGAAGTTTCAAAAAGTTGAAAAAAAAAATCAAAAATTTGAAAAATAAAAATGAAATTAAAAAATTTTGATATTTCAAAACATTTGCTGAAATGTTATAATTTTGCAAAAAAAAAAAACTAAATGATGAAATTTCAAAATTTTGCTCAACTTCCAAATATTGAAAAACTTTCTAAAAATTGCAAAAAGGGGGATTTATGTAAATAGTTCAAAAATTTGCTTAATCTTAAAAAATATGGATTTTTTCTTAATTTGCAAAAATGTAAAAAAATTAATAAATAAAAAAAATATTTTAAAAAAATGCAAAAAATCACAAAAAATGAAAAGCTTTATTTAAAGCAGTGGTGTATTTTTAGTAAAAAAAAATCTTGTATTATAATTTTACTTAATGTCTGTGTAGTTATCATCAATACCCTCTGCAAGAAAAATTTAAAGCCCCTTTATTTCAATCTTAAATTTTAAAGCTACAAGGAGCCACTGCAAAGGAGTCAAAGAGCAACATGAGGCTCCAGAGCCACAGGTTGAAGACCCCTGTTCCAGATCATGTCTGCTCCTGTAGCTCCTCCAGTAGTCACATCCTTTCTAAAAACACAATATTTTTAAATAACCACTCTTGTTATGCCTGTTTCTTTCATATTTCATTGTATGTCAAAGTTTCAAGATTTTTATAAAACGAGCACATATCTGTTAAGTAAAGTATTTTTCATATTCTTGAAGAAATGGGATCACAAGGTTCAAGAACTTGATAAGAAAGAGAAAAACTGAGGTCTGTTTTGGATTCTGCCCCCCAAATTAGTTAAAAACAGCTGTCAGACCTACCTCAACAAAAATTGTGTTCCCAAGTGTAATTCTTACTGACTCTGACAGCTGAGCTACAGACAAGTTGACTTACTTCTCTAACGCCAAACGCACTGGAGGAAGACCGCCACAGCTGTGTTTGTACACTGTCTCCAGGATCTGACAGCCATGAATCTAAAACAGAAAACACAACAGTGATGACAACAATAATAACAATAGTAATAATTATCTTCTGTAGCTTCTTTAAATGTATAAGTGTAGCAACAAGTGAATGTTGGTAACATCAAAGGTGACAGGAACCTTCTGGGATTTAATCGTCTCAACCACGACCATGACCGACGGGAACAGCAGCTGAAACTAAGCACAAACACACACACACATAGGTCAGAGTCTGTAAACTCTGTGCAGATGCTGTCCACGCAGATCTCAAAGAAATGATCTAGGGTGAGTTTACCTGCTCCAGCTTGTAGTTCACATGAGAGATGGTGAGGTGAGGATCTCCAAGGAACTGAAACATAAACAGTGTGAAAAGCGTCCTGTCACTCGATCTGTGTGTCACTCTTACAGATTATTCATTGTGTGTGTTTGTTTGTTTACCTCCTGTTCCAGGTCCAGCAGGGCCTGCCTGTACGGCTGCAGCACTGAGTCCAGACCTGTGCAGAAAGCCCTCAGGTAGATCCCATGAAGACCCGTCTGACCCGGCAGGTTAGAGTGATGCTCCTGAAAGGAATCGTTTCATAACAAGAAATGTTTAATAATATCAATGAGAAACACTCTATCCCCTGTCCTCTCTTATCCCATTACTGCCCAAAATACAACTTTAAAATTTATAGATATATTAGTGGCCTATAATGTGTAGTATTTAAAGGTGCAGTACGTAGTATTTGGCAATAACTAAGCACAAAGAAGGACTCTGAGCATTAACGTCATCACTGTAATAGGAGGTGAAATAACTCACCTGTGGATGAACATGACCCGTGTGCTGCTCAATGAACTCAGAGAAGCGGATGTAGTCTGAGCCCAGTTTGGCCAGCCGACCCAGGACGCTGGTCTCACTGGGATGGAGGAAGGGCAAGTCCTGAGAAACCTGAGGGCCAAACAGAGTCAGGGACACTCAGAGAACATGTTTCTGTGTATCTCACACACCTGTCCCTGACCACCTGCTGGTTCCTGCTGCATTATATCTCTGATGTAACCTGAAAACCTTTAGTGTTTTATGTCTGAGAGTCACAGGCAAGACCTGAGACCTGAGACCTGGACTGACGGGGCTTGATGTGTGAGCAGAAGAGAGAAGAAGAACACAAAGAGGAGGAAAGAGGAAGAAACTGACAGTAGAGAGGGATGATCAACCAGACGTGGGGCTGGGAGAAAGAGAATAGGACCAACAGAGAGAACAGGTGTTCGTACCTGAAGTCCTGTCCGTTTGTTCCAGGTGAAGATGGTTCCCGGGTATCCACTCAGTGCCAACAGCAGCTCGTGAATCATCGTGACGCCCCTGCAGAGACCTTTACCTGTAAACGGCGCGTAGGGCTTTTCTCATCCCACCATCACAACAAACTGCCGCCAGAGCTGTCGCGGGCTGGCTACGTCATAACGCAAAGCTTCATGGGACTTGAGTCTTCCGCTGCTTGTATTTTTCGGTCCTTATAATTAATTAATTCATAATTTAAATAATTACAGCCTATTATCACATTTTACATGATTTTAAAACTGTTAAATAAGGCATTTGGTCGTTCAGTAGTTTCAGCAGGCTTCACGAAACACAAGGCAGATAAAACGGTTAAGCGCTCAGGTGTAGTCCTGGGTAATGTAGTTCTTCCGGCCAAAGGCTGCGTCCTTCCTGTGTGGTCATCAGTGTGTCATGTAGCGTAGCTCGGTGTGTGTGTTCGCTTCCAAATGTCTCATTATCAGAGTTCAAAGTTGCTAATACTTAAAATGACTCAGTAGTACATAGAAATGTAGTTCGTTCTATAGAATGTTAGCTCTGTTAGCCGTTAGCTTATACTCGGAGCAGTGTTGTTAGCACTCTGGACTCATTCACAGGTTAGCTTAGCAACAACAGCAGCAGCTGGATGTGCTCTGACAACGACAACTAGTAAGTACCATACCTATGCTAAGCTAACTGTGTTTAATTAAACAACAGCCGTTAAGCATTTCCTAGCTAGCTGCGACTTGTGTGTGTGTGTGTGTGTGTGTGTGTGTGTGTGTGTGTGTGTGTGTGTGTGTGTGTGTGTGTGTGTGTGTGTGTGTGACTGTTTGAGTAGTTCAGAGAAATAATGAATGGAATCTATAGACCGTACCCTTTAAACTGAGGGGTCACACAATGCCCTAACAGTCAGCAGGACAGTTACAGTTAATTGTGTGTGTGTGTGTGTGTGTGTGTGTGTGTGTGTGTGTGTGTGTGTGTGTGTGTGTGTGTGTGTGTGCAGACTCCTCAGACACACCCACACGCACACCTGTAGCTCTATGCTTACCTTCTGTTCACAAACAGCCTAGTGCAGAAATTTGTGAAGGAAATCAGGTAGAGGGTGTGTTTTCTTTGTGGTAGACTATCCTGATACTGTAGTGACCTTAAAGAGGACATGATAATGATCCTGTTGTGACCTCAAAAGCCCAGTTTCTACCAAGAAGTTCAGATTCAGAATCAGACAACTTTATTTATCCTTCTTGAGACAAGTTCAATTCAATACATCTCTGTACGGCACACATTTTGTGATGTTTCCTTTGGCTGAAACCGAAACAGGCCTCCAAAATACCAACCCGTACTGTTCCACTTTTTGGTCCCCTTATTGCTGAGGTGCCAGACATATCGATCCAACCCCAGAAGAGGTGACTTAAAACGCTGCAGTCTATTCACTGGTCTAAATACTTTTCACCTCCTGTGCAACAGCAGTAACAAAGAACAACCCTGTCATGTCTAAATCTCCAGTCAACTTTGTGAAGTTACAGGGGACATATCATGCTGATCCCTGGTTTAATACTTACATATAATATAATAAATTTGGAAATAAGACCTTTCACCCCAGGAATTTTCAAAAAATGAGATATTGTATTTTTCTGATATCCTAGAACGAGATTTGATGCCTCCAAAAATAGGTCATTGCCATTTGGTCGCGAGATTTCGACTTTCATGACGACACGAGGATCCTTTCTTTTTATTGGAGTAATCTGATAAAGCAGCTCCTCCTCTGTGATGTCAGTTAGTCACACAACCGCCACCAAGGGATACACCCACCAAGAGCCAAGTATAAATACAGCTCCCTACTAGCTCTGGCTAACTTGACTGAGTGCTAGATGCAGGGACTCTGCTCTGCTGAGCTGCTCAGCTTTACATGGTGAATTAGCAGTTAAAACACTGTAGTTTTAGCAGACGTCGTAATACTTGTGAGACTGTGATATTTGCACGCTTGTTCTGACATGCACTGTGAACCTGGACCACAATAATGCTGCGGTAACAACATACTGACGAACTGACGATAGAGGCGATCTTCAGACTACACTTTCAGCATGATGGATAAAACAGACAGAGAAAAGTGAAGGAGCAGGATGGAGCCCTGTTATAGAAATAGTTTATTGGTGAAGTCTGCCTAAATTTCCACGTATAAACTATACATGTTACAGTACCGGTGTGACTCACCACACTGAAGCGTCCTGAGATGATCTGTGTCGAGGTGGATTTTCTTCCTCCTGAGCTGCAGAACCGTCTGGGTCTGACTCGAGGTCCAGTACAAAAGGACGTATCTTACACTCTACTATTAGTGCTATCAATGCCTTACAGTGAAATTTTGGCAAATAGCAAACTCGCTCGGTCTGACCCATTCAATGTGGCGATTTTGTAAATACTGCCATGCTGCAAAAACCGCCCCCTGGCTCTACCCCCTCCGCCCCTCTGATAGAACTGACCAATCAGAGCACAAAGGGCTGTGATGTTGCGAGGTTGCAAGATCTTCAGAATAGCCTAAAATTAGGATATTGAGAACGCTATTGTGTGGCAATGAAGGAACTAAATGACTTGTACTGAGGGCAGAAATGCTTTACAGGCATCCTAGTCTGGCATAGTGAAAAGGAGAAACAAGCATGATATGTCCCCTTTAACTTTCTTTTTTCTGTTGGAAAATTGTGTCAGGGCACAGTGTGGAAACTGCTGTCGAAACAAAACTGCGTCACCTTTTTACTGTGTTAGGCTGCTATGCTGTCACGCTATCACAGGGCCATCAGCATCCAGCTTACATGCCCCCTACTGAGAAGGACACAGTTGGCTGTGGAAATGCAAACAGGATCAGGCTTTCCTGATCCAACCTGTACCAAACTGTACTGATCCAATACCAGACTGCTTGGTGGAAACAGGGTTAAAGAGAATATAATCCTGTACTGACCTCAAGGAGGAAATGATAATAATCTTGTAGAGATCTCAAAGAGGGCATGATGATGACCCTTGTAATCACTTAAAGCCGTTTAAACATGACAGACAGATCAGCAGCTCTCAGGGATCATGTTTAGTGTCCCGGTCTAATGCCTTGTTGTTACAGAGTATGTTTCTTCCTCCAGGTATGGCAGAGGAGGGGCAGGACCAGGACCAGGTGTCAGAGTACCTAGAGCAGAACCCGTCTGTGGCTCAATGGGTGGAGTCTTTCCGTGGTTACTTTGAGAACAGGAAGACATGGTCAGCACGCCGAGAGTTCATCCTGAAGAACATGGAAGCTTTCCCCTCTGTGCAGCCCGGACAGGAGAGCTCCGATCTGAATCGACTCCTGTCTCTGTCCATGGTCTGGACCAACCACATGTTCCTGGGCTGCAGGTAAGAGCAGCATGGGATAATGATGATATCGATGATGACTGTGGTGACATAAGAATGAGGCTGAAGATTTGTGCTTTCTGTACCCAGTTATCCTGCAGATGTGATGGAGAGGATCAATGAGATGGGAGAGGGGATCAAAGTCCAAGACGCTCCCCTGCATAAAACTACAAAAGAGTTGTACGTCAAAGGGAAGAGGAGCGCCGCTTCAGGTAGTTCACAGTATTTCTATGTTACCTGCAACATCACTTATTAGCACACAATCATTCTCTGAGTCTGGAGGAAGAGAGCTCACATCAGGGATGGTTCAGATCATCTATTCACTTTTTTAACAGCAGAGGGCGCTGTCTGCCTTTGACTGTGTTCACACACATCAGCAGCAGATGAAGATTTTACTGCTGATCAGCACCTGTGTTTTCCAAGCAAACCACACCTGAGCCACCTAACAGAGGAGATCAGAGCTCCACCTCTCAGTTTGATTTAAAAAATGCAGGCACCAGTAAACCAGAGTCTAACCTGTGTGTGTGTGTGCTTGTGTCTGTGTTTTTCCTGAAGAGGGCGACTCTGACGTGTCAGTGAAAAAGCTAAAGTGTGGATCCGAGCCTGATGGTAAGGGATCAGGGCGCAGCTCCTTGAAGTCAGGGCCCCTGCCTCAGGCCCCAGCGGAGCAGCAGCCCTTCTTTAACCGCCTGTACAAGGCCGTGGCGTGGAAGCTGGTGTCAGCAGGCGGCTTCGGACCAAACCTGGACCACTGTGAGATCCTGAGGAGCTGCGTGGAGTCCTGCAAACAGACGCTCACCTGCACTTTTGTACCTCTAAAAGACATCACCGGCCTGCCTGCTGGGCGTGCTCAGATGGAGGGGCACGTGTGTGAGATTCGCTGCCAGACCGTCTACATGGGGACTGGGTATGGACGGGATGAGACTGCTGCCAAAAACATGGCGTCCAAAGAGGCGTTAAAGGTGTTTCAGGGAAGGAAGGTGACGGTGAAGATCTGCAGGCGCAGGTTCAAAGGTCGAGACGTGGAGGACCTGGTCCTCCTGGATGAACAGCCCCGAAGCCAGGCCCTGCCCCCAGCCCTCAGCTACCCCTTCCAGGAGCAGGAGGACCCCCCCTCTGAGGGGGCAGGCTAACCCCACTGAGAGCCTGCCCCCTTAGAGCTCAGACTGTGAAGCAGCTCTCTTTTTTTCCCACAGGTTGTTTTTGTTGATCTTTAACATGCTTTGTTGTGACAATTTAAAGGACCCTGAATAAACGCTGATGATGATGGGACAGGATGAACATTCATCTGAAAAGCTCTGAGTGTGTTACTGACTGAGACCAGGTGTGCTCAGGTGACAGCAGTTTGTCCCATTTCAACGGATAGATTTGTGTCTGTGAGTTTTTAAGTTGAGCAGAGGGATGAGCTGCAGCGTTCCTCATCCTGAGCTCACAGGTGTTCACAATCAGACCAACAGGTGGACAGGTGAACCTTTGTTTGATACTTTACAGTTTAAAGACTTCTTTCAAAAGTCGAAATAAAACCTTTGTTAGAGAGTTTGACACTTTACCAGGAAGTTATCCATCCTGTCAAAATAAAAGCTTGTTAAATCAGCTGACATCAGGTGAGGTGTTCTCACCTTTTAGTGTGTCAGGACTGATTGAGAGGTAGTCAGGTGAGACTAAATGACTCAGATTTACTAACAGTGCGATATTAACAGCTGAGTTTGTTCTGTCACATGTTTTTGTGTCTCAGGTGTGACTTCCTGTTCGTAGTGACTCAGTAGTTACTTGTTAGAGATCTGGAGCTCCTCACTCAGCAGGTGTTCAGTTCTTTTTCTCCTGGCTGACATGGTTCATATGATGTTCAACTTCTACAACCTGCGTTCACGAAGAGATCCAGAAACTGTAGATTTAACATGAGCATCAAACATTTTTTCAGTTTAACAAGTGAGATGTTTTCTGTAAAGCTTCACAGACTCTGTTAGAGACCGTTGAGACATAAGTGAACCTGAGGTTGTGTTCAAGTTTCAGTAAATGTTACAGAAAGAATTTAAAGTTCAGCTGTGTTCATGTTTCTGTCACACAGAGATTTATGCCATTCATTAAAACACAGAGAGCTCAGTCAACATGTCCAGGTGATTATAATACACTCATTTTGTAACTGTAACTGTGTGTAAGTGGGAGGAAGATGTTCCTGTTCTCTGCTGTGATCCTGTTTCTATACATTTTTAAATAAAGATGGTTCAAAGTTTTCTGTCTGTTGGTTTTATAACCGTAAATAATGATGGAGTCATGTGACCTGACATCAAACAATGAGAATTATAATTACCATGTTTACACGTCTCATTACTGTCAGTCAACTGAACTCTGACTCACACACACACACGTACACACACTGGGAGCCCTGCAGGAAGTTCTTTGTCCTCATCCTCACTTGACTGACCCCAGATCCGATTTAATGATGTGTGACAGAGTCATGTTTAATGAGCTGATCACAGGTGGAGGTGTTTGACATTTTCACGTCATTTCGTCCTGATGGTCACTCTGCAGAGAGCTGCTCCTGTGCTTTTTTCTTTCTTTCTTTCTTTCTTTACAAAGATCCACACCAGCACAAGTACAGAGCTGCTGCTCCTTTTGTACTCCCTGAGTGTTTAACTTTGGAGCATCAGTGATGATAAAGACACACGCTGATGGTTTAGTAAACATAAATAGGATGTTCCTGTAGTTAAACAATCAGGGTCTTCAAACTAACTTCCACGTAAGAGATTTCAACACTCAACCCAAGGAACAGTAGAGTTAGGTTGGTTCACTGTGGAATAACGCTCCTGTGTTTAAATGTTTGTGGTTAAGAAAAAAAAAAGTCATCATCACTAGAGGGCACCAGTGTCAAAGAGTTTAAAAAGATCTGCTTCAGTCAATTTGTGTTTCACCATAAAAAAAGGGTCAATTTTACTTTTCAAAAGCAGCAGTCTCACACCTTATTATCAGTACAACTAAGAATGTTAGACTTTTACTGACTTTTACAGTGGCCCTGAAAGCTCATGGTGCTGCAACTTAAGAAAGCACATGCAAAAACACAAAACACAAGCAAATTAAGAAAACATCTTTATCAATTTGACAACACATGAGCAGCATTTAGAAAACGCGCTGCCAACACCACAACACATTAGAAAAACGCACACATATACTTCTGTTAAAAAACAAGCCATACTTGAAAACATCAACATAACAATTGAAATTAACCACTCAGCAACAATGACAATGCATAATTTTTGATGATTTGACGACAAACATTCAGCTTTGTCTGAAAATCCTCGGCAACAAGAAGCGTGTCGACAAATGTGCATCACTTTAAGTGTCCTCTGGAAACACTTCCAGTGTGTTGTAGTGTATCTGCAGCTTGTTTTTTAAATGTGTTGTGGTATTTGCAGCGTGTTTTCCAAATGCTGCACACGTGTTGTCAAATTGATGAAGATGTTTTCTTAATTTGCTTGTGTTATGTGTTTTTGCATGTGCTTTCTTGTTGCAGCGCCTTGAGCTTTCAGGGCCACCGTACTGTTAGACTATTGGTCGGACTGTCAGACAATGAGACTTACACTATTGAACTGTTGGACTGTCAGACTGTAAGACTGTTAGACTTTGTTAGACTGTCAGGCTGTTGGACTTTTAAACTGTCAAACTGTCAGACTGTAAGAAAGTTAGATTGTTGGACTGCTAGACTGTTAAACTGTTAGACTGTAAGACTGTATGACTGTAGGATAGTCAGATTGTGAGACTGACAGGCTGTTAGACCATAGGACTGTCAGAATGTTGGACTGTTATACATTCAGACTGGTTGATTTAGTCTCCAGGATTCACAGACTGCCAGACTGTGCTGTAAGGTTGAACAGCTGTTAGAGTGACAGCCTGATTGACTGATAAAAAGTCAGACACTCGACTGTCATTCAAACTTTAAGACTGTCAGACTGTTGAAATGTTAGACTGTAGGACTTTTCGACTGACTGACTGTTAGACTTTCTGCATGTCTGTTTTTCAGACTGTCAAAGGACAAGGCCTATTGTCTCTATCTGAGAAGACAAGAAGAGATGAGAGCCCACACACACTAACTCTTATTCACGCACACAGACACACATCCTCACAGAGAGATTAGATTTGTTATTAACGTACAGCCAAAGGAGAGAAAGGACTTGGAGGTCTCATTAGAACTGCTGTCGATTCTTTCTCAGGATGATTAATGAACAGACGGGGCTTAAACTCGTTAGCCTGACGAGCAAATAAACAGATTTAATTTGAAACAGAGAGATGACATGGACATACTGTTTTTTCACAACCGTCACTGAATGAGAGCTCCCCGATCTACAGGTCACTGAGCTGTAATGTCATAGAATAAATACCAACCACACTGCAGTTCTTCATGTGTCCACTAGGAGCTGGCACAGAGTCTTAAAAGACCAACAGAAGAAGGTCTGACCTCAGAGGAGTGATGGATCCGTTCTGTAATGAAGATGAACTAAATATGATTGTCCCTAACTTTAACTAAATGAGGGTCTGTGAATAGCATGATGCTACTCTGCCTTTTCGTATTCCAGGAGCCAGCTAGCTTATCCATCTTATGAATAAATGTTAAGATGTCCCAATAACAATAGATGGAAGGACAGGTCTATGTCATCACTTCTTAGCTCACACCTCAGAACCAGCACGCCGTCCTCACCTCCTTCTCCTCACCTTGTAGGGAAACATCAGGCCTTGCACCAGTTAGCATTGACATGCTACAGGCTGCTAGCAGCTAAAACAATGCGGCCATGGTTACACATAGGATCTCTGGACAAACAGAGGAGCAATAAATTGTAAAAATATAGCCTCAGAATAAAGGTTTTACCTCAGAGGAGTGAGCTGATGATTTAACCTCAGGAGTGATTGATCCTCTCTGTGATGAAGATGAACTTAATGTGATTGTCTCTTTAACTTGAACTAAGTGAGGGTCAGATGAATTGGCTGAAGATAAATGAGGAGAGATTCTGCTGTAGGATGTGAGCCTGTTGGTGTTTACAGACTAATGATGTGCTGGATGTGAATGAAACTGCTCCAAACGATTGAAAAGTTTCACCAGCATCTTTTTCATTAGAAGTGCAGAGACGTGAGTCATTCAGCCTGCAGCTTCCTGCTCCTCTGAGCCAACCAGAGATGGCCTCACAGAGCAGCTGAGCTCAGGGTTATTAAAGTTTAACACCGACAGTGACAGAGATTTCAAACTCACGGAGAGAAGGAATGTTTGATTGGTACATTATTTTTTTACTCTTATTATGTTTCCTGGTGGTAAATCCTCCACATCCTCCACACTTTGACCTTGCAGCTCACTTGCTGTAGGAAGAATCTGAATTCACCCCTCAACAAAGTGTTCCTCCACATGTCCAAGTTTTAGAGCATATGTTTTCTGACACAAACCAGCCTGATGTTGAAGAGCTGTTACATGATCCCCAGTCCTATGACTTTAGCTTTTTGGGGACTGACTCACCGCTGGGGACAGACTCTAGTGGACACTCAGAGAACTGCAGGTTCTTTCTTCGCTCTCTGTTTATTTTTTTGTCCTGGAGTTTTTTTTTTCAGCATGTTTAAAGATTTCTGAACTCCAAGACAAACGATCAGCTTCCTGTGTGGGAGGAGTGGCCTAGATATTGACGGGGGCCCAGACACCAGCAGGGGCCGATGGAGGAGGGGAAAGGTCAGTTTGCAGGTTGAGTGTGTGGTAAGCATGGACTGTAAAAATAAAAATGGATGTCGTCTTGCTCAGCTCAAAGTGAGGTGCTCCCCCTGGTGGCTAGTTGCAGTAAAAGTAAAAAAAAATCCATCTCACCAGTCATTCCAGATGGGCTGTGGTCAAACTTTAAAAAATTAGAATGCGTCATAGAAATGTTTCTCACATCTGATTTTTGTGGTGATTTGAAGATATTATTTGGTTGCCTTGTATTCAAGTCCTTTTTTTCCAGGAAGGTTTTTTTTTTCATTAGTTATAAAAAGGTTAAAAATGAGGCTTAGCATCACATTTTAAGATGATTGACAGCTGCTGTTCTTAATCATTTTTTTCAGGGATTGTAAAATATGTCACCAACAAGAGATGAGGCTCTCGAAAGCAAAAAAAAAATAAAAGTCACCCAGCTAGGGATGGGTACCTCTTACATTTGCAACGATCCAGTACTGACACCCGGTACCTGGAAATTGGTATCGGTTCTCATCTGTACCAATTTTTGATACTTTTTGTGTGTTTATGTGGTAATAAAAGTTAATTTGTTTATCAATAAAATCTCATAGTTTTTAATTTAACATATTTTTTTCTTAATTTATAAACTTGCAATGCTGTGTTCATGTCCAGTATGGAAAATTGTCAACTTTTCCACTCCCCCACAGTCGCAAGGATGCATTAGGTACCTAAATTTGGTACCTTTTGATTTTACATGACTCGATGCTCTGTACTACAGACAGAAATTGGTCCGTACTTAAAAAGTACCCAATTCGGTACCCATCCCTACACCTGGCTCCACTCAGATTCTCTCCAAGTCTCTTGTAGCCTCTACTGTGCAGACTCTGGCTGTACAAAGGCTGCGTCTGTGAAGGGGGTTATTTTGGCTTCACAGACATACAAAGGGTCATTTTTTGGGTCTCTGCTAGAAAAATGCCACCCAAGTTGAAAATTTGCATCTACAAAGTCTATTTGAATCATTCTGGTGCCACAATAAAGGCAACATTTGAGAAATGTGTTTGATATTTTTGTTACTGGCTTAGAGTAATAACTCAAGTATTACTCAAACAGAAAGTTCGATGTATGTTTAACATGACAGCTGACTTAATCCTGTTTAATTTGATGTGCATAATGACTATATTTAAACATAATAAGTGCAGAGTTAGGGTTTTAAGGGTTAAGGCAGGGGTGGGGACACAAAGAACTATTTGCACCAGGGCCTATCACTTTGATGTTATGTTACTGTGTGGGAGTTTCTATTTTAGCATTTGTAAGAAAGACGGAAACAGGAATTGGAAGCGAGCTGTGTTTGAGTTTTGATCATTTTCAGCAGCAAGAAATAAACTGAGTCATCGTTTAAACACTGAGCAGCCGTAAATGTGTGTGTGTGTGTGTGTGTGAGGAAACACAGATTGGTCTCTGTGAATAAGTCACACACACACAGCCTGCTGCTGTTCACTGATCAGAGGAAGAGCTGCAACTCTGGGGACAGTTTGGCCATCTCACAGATCTCATTTTGATGCCAGTTATCACACTGGGTCAGCTGTTTGAGTTTGTGATCACCAAGAGATCCAAAGCCCTGCACACACACACACACACACACACACACACACACACACACACACACACACACACACACACACACACACACACACACACACACACACACACACACACACATATGCTGAGCTCTTGTTATTGTTGACTTTTTTCATTTTGTCGTTTTTTGCCCAGCAACTTTTCCGGGTGACTCACAGGACGCTGTTACGCATGACGCGGAGCCACCGAGGGATAATGACCGCGCGAGGAGGAGTCGAGGGGGGAGGAGCGGGAGGGAGGGGGTCATAAAAGGTGTTTCTGCTCCTGCGGGGGAGGAGGACACGATGCAGTGCATATGGACCAGGCTGCTCGGAGCTGCGCTACTCTGCGCGCTGCTGCTCTCAGGGACCGGTGGAGCCCAGCACATGGAGCCAGAGTCCGGGTCCGAGGAGGAGCTGAGCGCCCGGGCCCTGCGGGACTTCTACCCGAAAGGACCGAACCTGACCAGCGAGAAACAGCTGGTAAGACTTTACATCCACACCTGAGCTCCTTAATACATCAACACCTGAGTGACAAACTCAGAGCTGCGCCAGGGGATGAACCGAATAATCAACACACACACACTCTCATACACTCACACACTCTTTCTGTGTCTCTCCCCCTCAGCTGGGAGCTCTTAAGGAGGTGCTGGAGAAGCTTCAGGAGAGGAAACTTCCCTCGTGGGAGAAAAAGTTTGGTCAGGTCCCCACGGTGAGAAATCATCAGCTGATCCACGAACACACACACACTCTACTGTTATTATTGATGACTGATAAACTTCTCCTGTGTGTTTGTGTGTGTGTGCGCGCGCGCCTCAGTGTGACGTAGGGGAGCAGTGTGCGATCAGGAAAGGAGCTCGGATCGGGAAGATGTGTGACTGTCCTCGTGGAGCCTCCTGTAACTTCTA
>NW_027437181.1:6145000-6222500 GCF_033239565.1 Halichoeres trimaculatus | reverse complement strand
ATGAAAAAAAAACAAAACATGGCGAATGAATGTTTTATTAACAGAACCGTTCACATGCTCCTGTAATTACAGTAATAACACAGTAATAACACAATAATAACATTCTGTACTGTACAAACTCGCCGACTGGACGGTAATAACACAGTTATAACACAGTAATAAACAGATAAATAGACACATGCTGGTCCTCAGGCTTCACACACACACACACACACACACACACACACACACACACACACACACACACACACACACACACACAAATTTTACAGAGAGGTTGTTTCTCTCTGCAGAATGATGATCTCGCTCATCTCAGGCTGCAGATGAAGACTGAAGAATCTTCATCACCTTCATCCTCCTCTTCCTCAGATACATTTCAGCAGGTAGGAGTTACAGTTTGCTCCCCGGCCGCAGTCACACAGTTTGCCAATACGAGGACCAAATTTCATCGCACACCGATCACCCATCCCACACTGACAGAGAAAGAAAGATTAAAATGTTAAATAACTGGTTTAATGACATGAAAAAAATCCTTTTGTTTTATATATGACTGTTTTTATTAGCTGAGAGTGATTGAATCAGAAAGTTTCTGTTTATTTCTCCTCATTAATATAAAGAGAATTTGAGGATTAAATGACATTATAATTGAATGTGTTCATTAAAGGTTGTGATGGATTAGCTCCCCCTGAACTGATTCATTTCTACAGCAGACTGTTTCTGCTGCTTCATTAGTCTGCAGTAATAATCCTGAAGTTTTAATTACAGAGAGAAAACCCCGTGCTCAGTGTTTCTTTCTTATCTTTTAATGAGCTGCAGCATCAAAAGCTTTAATTAAAACACAGAATAAAACACTGAGAGAGGAAAGACCCTGTAGGTGACTCTGTGTTTAACATCAGGACTCTGCTGCAGAGACGCACCTCACAGGTAGGGATACTACTGTGATCATTTAACTACAATACACAGGCAATTTTATTAATCTACAATACACAGGGGACTCATTAAAAACACTAAACAGAGCGTACCAGTGGGATGCTTCCTCTCTTCTCTGTTGAAGAAACTCGAGGGTGAATTCTTGACAGAAGAGCTTCAACGGCCTCCACCCACTGAAAGCATTAATAATTCAGAAGCTAATTAATCTTTTCAATAAAAAAACAATAAAACATGAATAACCAATCAAATCAGTGAAAACATTAACTTAAAAAAAGGAACATAATTTTTTTTTATGTTAAAAGCTTTTCAATGGAATTCTATGGTCTTGAAGTCTGTTTTTATTTATAAGTTATTATTAATATAATCATTTTATGTCCTGTTTCAAAGTCTGTTTATATCTATTATTAATCATAAGAAAATAAATTAAATGTCCTCTTTTAAAGTCTTTTGTATAATTATTTTTGTTTGTGAGTATAATTATTTAATTTTCTCATTCAGTCTGTATTTATAAGTATGATTATTTAATGTCCCTAATTAGTCTGTTTATAATCATTTTGTTTATTAGCACAATTATTCAATTTCCTGTTTTAATGTCGGTTTGTTATTGAGTTGGAACTTTCTGTCAAAAAAAAAAGAAGAAGAAAGAAAGAAAGAAAAGGATGTGATGTTATTCCATTAATATTTGATATTTTTTCATTTACTGATTTTTTGTCTCAGTTATTAGAAAATATTCTGCACTGGGCAGTTTCCCTTTATAAAATAAATCTAAGTCTTATTTAATTTACATAAACAAAAAGATGATGTTGCTCTCTCTTTTTGTAAATAGCAGACTAGTAAATTCTTATTGTTTGACTGAGACAATAAAAAAGTAAAGAAGAAAAAATTAAGTAGTCTGATAAAAACAAAACTCCAAATCTTAAATACTATACCAAAACAATGTTCAGGAGGTATAGAAGAAATTATCACCTGAAAGACCTGAAAGAGGAGCTAAATATTCCTCCACATCCTGCCTTAAAAACACTACAAATAGATTAACAGATATCTAATCTGTATAATACCACCTTAAAAATGAGTATTGCTGTCTGATAGACTCACCAGGTCTCTGTCTGCAGCAGTTTCAGGTCCAGAGTCCTCTGAGGACACTTCAGGAGATGCCTGTCCTCCACACAGGACAGACAACAGGAGGAGCAGGAGGAGTGAGCGGAGCAGGCCGGAGCTCTCCATGGTGCTGAGGAGGAGAAGGAGGAGGTGAAGGAGCAGTGACAAAGAGCAGGAGTGTTTGGAGGTGTAAAATAAAAAGTAGAAAAGGAGAATGTCTCTCAGATCAGAGGGTCCTGTCTTATAAAGACTCCTGGCCCCTCCCACAAGATCACACCAGGGGGTGGAGGTTTAATGTGTTTCATTTGTTTGGATTTTAATAGTTTTTACAGGGTATTTTTTATACTATGCTTTATTTTTATGGTTTAATTTGAAAAATATGGTTCAATTTTAAAATTTACCATTGTTGTATTTTGTTTTATATGCTTAAAATAAAATGCTTTGTGGTTTTAGTTTGATTTATAAGTTTCTATTATAATTTTTTTTCTTTTTTTTTTTTGGTTATATGTTGTTTTATTAGATTTTCTATTGTTTGTTTTCTTTAGCTTTTTGTTGTTTTGAATGTTTTTATTTCTATTTTTTATAGTTTGATTTTTCATTTTCATGGTTTTATTTATTATTTTGTTTCATTTAAGTTTTCCCTAGTTATGGTTAAATTTTAATTTTATTTTTAATTATTTATTTATTTATTTATTTATTTTATTTTTCATGGTTTTGGTTTGATTTTAAGTTTTCATTTATTTTATCTGATATTTTCTTTTGTGTAATTTAATTTTTTAATTTTTATATATAGTATTATGTGTTTTAATGTGTGCGGGGCCCGCGGGCCGCAGCTTGCTGAGGTGTGCACCGTGACGTGTCCCCCAGGGGGCGCTGCGGTGCAGAGATGGGTTCGTGTTTCCTGAAACGCATATTTGAGGCTGGAGCGAGAACACACCCAGAAACTTTTGAGAGAGAGAAAAGTTTGAGCAGAGCTGCAGACTGAGGAGCGGAGAGGAGTGATCCGCGAATCTGACGGATTAATTCTGCTTCGTTCAAACTGAGGAACCGTTTCACTCTCCACCGGAGTCTCTCTCGGGTCTAAAGCCAGTCTCTGCAGACCGGTGGACAGCTTTTCTCGTCAACATGTCAGTTTCAGAGGAGACGGACGGGCTCCGGCCCAGATACGGCTGTAAGTACTCCTCCCTTTACCTGCACGTCCCGCGCGGGCGGGCTTTCTCAGGACAGACTGATCCGGGTCATCAGATCCTGTTCAAATTCTGAAAATGCACTTTACGAAAGATAAATGAAGGTGTGGTCAGTTAGAGATGAAAGGCAGCGCGTGCTCACGCAGGTTGGTTATGACTTCCGCGTTTTATTAGAGAGTTACTGAAGGGGGTTACCAGATTATCCTCAGATTATCCTCAGATTACAGATTATCATAGATGTACACATCATGAAGTGTGTGTGTGTGTGTGTGTGTGTGTGTGTGTGTGTGTGTGTGTGTGTGTGTGTGTGTGTGTGTGTGTGTGTGTGTAAGAGAGAGGGAAAGAGAGAGACTTCAAACCTCCGCCCATCATGATTCATCCTCCATCTTTACATTTCACTCCCTTCCTCTGAGCGGGCACCAGGACCCTCTACACACACACACACACACACACACACACACACACACACACGCACGCACACACACACACACACACACACACACACACACACACACACACACACACACACACACACACACACAGTGTTTGTTCAGTATGAATGATCCATTATCAGACTAGCCCAGAGAAAACACACACACACACACACAATCACACACTGAATCCTGGTTTTAAGGAGTGACTCATGATGAAGTTAAATATATATATTTGTGTGTGTGTGTGTTTCGTTTCATTCCATGTTTTTAAAAGGTAGTTTTTGCCCTTTGTGAATTCAGTGTCTGATCAGACAGTTATAATAATCCGATGATCCGTGGTGAATTAATCCACTGGTAATCTGTTTAATCCAGGTTATAATGTTCACATTGAACAAACAGAACTGGTTCAGAAGATCCTGCTTACCTGTCAGCAAGTGTGTGAAAACCTGTGTCTGTCTCTGTGTGTGCGCCCATGTGTGTGTGTGTGCACATTAATTTCAGTTTGTGTCGTGTATTCTGATTCACCTGGTCACACACCTGAAGCAGGTGGTTGGATTGAGGTAACCCAGGTGTTCAGGTTGAAGACCTGCTGACCTTAAAGGCTCCTGTGTGCTCCTTTAATGCTGATATACCTGTAACGTCAGGAAGATCAGAGCCTACCTGTCAGAGTTTACCTGTCAGAGCATGCAGGTGAGCTCCTGGTTCAGGCTCGTAACATCCTGCTGTGACTCACTGGCAGCTCTTCTTCGCTGCACGTTCAGACCTCTGTCGATAATCCAGAACATGTCTGCTCCTCGTCCTCCCTCATGGGCCCTCTGCACCTCTTAATGAGGTTATAATTGTTGTTGAGGTTATTTTGTGTTGGTATAAATAAGGATTACAGTCTGACGTGGACCAGATCCTTTTAGCTGTAGTTCACACTCCTCTGAAGATGAAGATGAGATCGGCTTCACTGCTGCCTCTGAGAGCTGAGGCTGCTGCTCTGCGCCTTTAAGAGCAACATCCAGCTCTTCATCAACACCTGCAAACTGAGTGATAATGATGATGATAAAGCAGTGATGTTAATGGTGAAGATGATGGTCATGATAATGATGACAGTGATAGTCATATTGAGGTTGATAGTTATGATGATAGAATGATGATGAGTATAATGGTGCAGATGATGGTCATGATAATGATAATGTGATGATGATGCTGCTGCTGCTGATAATGACAATGATGGTGAAGATGAGGATGATTATGGATATGAGTTAGGATGATGTGGAATCATATTGATAATGATAATGATGAAAATGAGGATAAAGGTGATGTTGATGGTGAGGATGGTCATGATAATGATGATGGTGAGGTTGATGATTATGATTATAATGAGAATTCTGGTGATGATGATGGTCATGATAATAATAATGTGATGATGCTGCTGCTGCTGATGATAATGATGACGATGATGATGATCATGATGATAACAGTGGTAGTGATGGTGAGGATGATGGTCATGATAATGATGATGGTGACGAGGACAATGATGACAGTGATAGTAATGTTGAGAATGATGATTATGATGATGATAATGAAGAAGATGAGGGTGATTACAGGTATGAATGATGAAGATATAGAATCATCATGATGATGTTGATGATGAATATAATGATGATGATGATGAAAATGATGACAGTGATAGTAATGTTGAGGTTGATGATAATTATGATGATGAGAATGATGAGTATAATGGTGCAGATGATGGTCATGATAATGATAATGTGATGATGATGCTGCTGCTGCTGATAATGATGGTGAGGATGGGGATAAGGTGACAGTGAAAGTGATGGGGAGGATGATGGTCATGATAAGATGATGGTGTCGATGACAATGATGATAGTGATAGTGATGGTGAGAATGATGGTGAGAATGGTGATGATGATGAGGGTGAGTACGGGTATAAGTGATGATAAAGTAGAATCATCATGATGCTGTTGATGATGATTATTATGATAATGAGGATGATGATGGTGAGGATGATAAAGATGACACTGTTGATGATGGTGGGGATGATCGTCATCATGATGAAGATGGTGAGGACGATGATGACTACAGTGATGGTGAGAATGAAGGTTATGATAATGCAGACTTCATGAACTAGAGAAAAGGTGTGACT
The DNA here is from genome assembly GCF_033239565.1 of Halichoeres trimaculatus. NCBI lineage: Eukaryota > Metazoa > Chordata > Actinopteri > Labriformes > Labridae > Halichoeres > Halichoeres trimaculatus. The sequence goes on along the minus strand of NW_027437181.1, from coordinate 6,216,696 downwards.
TCAATCTGATGTGTATTTATGTTTGTGTGTGTGTGTGTGTGTGTGTGTGTGTGTGTGTGTGTGTGTGTGTGTATGTGTGTGTGTGTGTGTGTGTATGTGTGTGTTTGTGTTTATGATGAAGTTAGCACGTCTTTCTGACCCTGTTTTGTTTTTGTTCCCAGCCGTGTTAGATGGCGTGGAGCGACTAACAGCAGAGGAGATGGATGAGCGGCGGCAGCAGAACATGGCATATGAATACCTGTGTCACCTGGAGGAGGCCAAAAGGTGAGAAAGAAACTCCCAACAAGTCTGATCCAGTCTGGTTAGACCCACTTAGATCTGGTTTGATCTGTTGAGTATGATTGACTGGAAAGTGATTTGTTGACAGAGAGTCTTGGGGAGGATGGCTGACCAAAACCAATGACCATACTTTATGATTCTGTTGTTCCTCATTAATCAATGATCTGCTCTGAATGCTGTTGGTTGTTGATCTGACTGATCCAGAGATCTGTTGGTTGTTGATTGATGACTGTTTCATTCAGGTGTCTGTTTATTGATTTTGTTTACTGACACATTGATTCAGGTTGACACGTTAACCACTAACAGGCTGCTCTCTCAATGAGCCCTCTGACAGGCGACAGCAGCTAAAATGCCTGAATGTGTGTGTGTTACACGTTATAAAGAGGAAGTAGTGTGTCAGACAGGAAGTGACTCAGTCATGTTGACTTAAGTTCCTCCCACTGTTCCCGCAAAAAAACCTGCTGTTGTCTCAGCAACAGTTTCTGTTATGACCAATGAGACGAGGCTCTCTGAAATAACGCTGAGTGTCTGTTATTATACTTGTGTGTGTGTCTGTGTGTGTGGGTGACCTGTAGATTTATGTGTCAGATGGTTTAAAGTGGAAAAATGACTGATTATTAAAATTAGTACCATGTTTTTGACCATATAGTCAGAATTTGCCCAGATCAGCTGATCTGAACTTCAGCTCCCGTCAGCTGACAGATCAGGTGATCATATCTACCATCCAATCAGCAAACAGTAAAATCTTCCCTTTAAGTTTCTTCATCCTACTTCCTTCAACCCAGCTTCTGCATCATGCTGAGTCTGATTTTATCAAGGTCATATAGATCTCACTGATGCTCACTCTGTTCTGGACCTTGGGGCTCTGTGCTGATGCTCTTCCTGCCTCAGGCTTTAGCATTCCATGTAAGCATGTGGAAGGGCAGGGAGCTCCCAGAACAGAGCCATAGCACCAAACAGAACCTGTTGGGTGATAATGATGACCTCACTTGATGAGGTGTTTCAGGTCCACTGAGCTTCATGAGGGAACACCTGAGCCTGAAGGGAACACGTTTGTGATTGAGTGTGTGTGTGTGTGGTATGACGAGAATGCTTCAACAGGTGAGCTGTGAGTGCACCTGCGTACCTGCTGGTGTGTCAACTGCAGGAATGTGTGTGTATGTGTGTGTGTGTTATCTGTCCTATTTCCATGTTATGCAGAGCAGAACCACAGCGGTGTCCTTATTTGAATCGCTTAAGGATGTTAAATTGTGGACCAGTGGTTCACCCCTCACAGTCAGAAAGTTCCTGGGCTGAACCCCCTAGTCAGGACCCTTTCTGTGTGGAGTTGGCGTGTTTTCCTCATGCATTTGTGTGTTTTCTTCAGCTTCCTCTCACAGTCCAGAAACATGCTAAGTAGGTAGATTGGTCACTGTAAACCACCTCTAGGTGACAGAGTGTGTGTGTGCATTTGTCTCTGGGTGTGAGCCCTGTGATAGGCTGGAGAACTGTCCAGGTGAACCCGCCTCCAGACCAATGACAGCAAAGATGCACTAGGGGTGATGATGACGATGATAATGAAGGATTGTCATCTATTGCTAACAATTAGTTTAAGTAACTACCCCATCCCAATTCTGTACATACCCCCCGCACCCTGTCTGTCTGTCTGTAGAATGTAGAATGTAGAATGTAGAATGTAGTCTGACATGTTTTCAGATTTTTGGTTTTATTGGTTTTGTTGCTGACAGCAGCACATTCCCTCACACACACACTTGTCATGCCTTCGTTCAGAGAGGACAGGACAGTGCAGGGAGCAGAGAGTGTGAAGCTGTATATTCAGGAGACCCCTTAACTGTTTGGGCTTTAGCAATATGAATCACTGCATACAGTCACACTCCACTCTATTTGGCTCACCTGTTAACCTGCTCCTTAACCGATCAGCCAGTCACAGGGCAGCAGCTCTGCAGCAGACTCTTACAGTGGCTTTGTGGGATTTTAACCCACAACCATCTCTAGGGTTTACAGAAAATGGCCCAAAAAAGAGAAAATATCCAGTGAGCAGCAGTTCTGTGGGCCAAAATGCCTTGTTGATGCCAGAGGTCAGAGGAGAATGGACAGACTGGTTTGAGCTGATAAAAAGGGTCAGGGTTAGGTTAGGTTAGGCCGAGGTCCATCTCTGGACACACAAGACGCCCAACCATGAAGCAGACAAGCTACAGCATAAAATGTTGCCTGGCCTGATGAGTCTGGATTTCTGCTCCACATCCAGATGGTAGGCTCAGGATTTAGCATGGATCCATCCTGCCTTGGATCAGGGTTCAGGCTGCTGCTGCTGGTTTAATGGTACAGGGTGCATTTCCATGTCTCACTTTGGGCCCCTTAGTACCAACTGAGCAGGGTTTAAAGTCCACAGCCTACCTGAGTATTGTTGCTGACCATGTCCATCCCTTTGTGAGCACAGTGTACCCATCTTCTGATGGCTACTTCCAGCAGAATAATGCTCCTTTAAGCCTGGGCCGACTACAAATTTTGTTGGACGATATATTGTCCCACAATTTTTGACGTATTTTTTGAGGCCAAATTAACCAATAATTTAAAAATATATATCATAATAATGCAATACACCCTTTCAAATGCAATAAGTCTTTAATTCTCATGAGCATTTATTACTAATGTAATTGGAATACCAACAACTTTCAAATATCCCAAAAAACACACACAAAAAAAAAACCAATAAAAATAAAATGGGTTCCCAGTCAAAAATTGCATTTGAATAAAAACTGAGTTAATATGCAGAATTTCTTTTGATGTGGCAAACTTCACTCTCTGTGTCTATGTAAATTCTCTTCCAGCTCAGTTATTATAGATGCTCCAAACCGAGGCAACTTGACTGTTCAGAGTTTGTGAAAACGTTTCTCGTCTTATCCATGAGGCTCCATGAGCCTCAAACTACAAAAACAAACATGCATGCACATGGGGACATATTGAGGCCTGCAAAATTATTGAGTTCATCTCATTTATTGAATGATTAACTGATTTATTGACGATTGTCCCAGGCCTATGCGCCGTGTCAATAAGGAGAAAAACCCCTGGGGACTGTTTGCAGCACAGTGTTGAGTGTACACCACCAAGGTTGTAACAATACACTCAACTCACAATTATGATTTCTGAAACTGGGTTAGCAATGCAGTATTCTTACTTTTTTTTTTTAACAGAACGAGCCTGCAGACAAAATACAAGTGAAAAACAGATTCTTTCATTTTTTACTGCAATTTCAAATTACAAAAAATATTTTCTCTTATTTTTAACAAATTAAAGAGGATTCCCTTTTAAAATCCTTTGAGGTAGGGTAAAGTATGCAAAACAAAGTATGTCCTTTTCCTAAAAGTGAAAGTAAAATTATACATCATCTTAAATAAAAAATAAACTAGAAAAGCACTCAGAGAGCGCAGACCTTCACCAAGCATATTGTGATTGTCACCAACACTTTAGTCTTACTTTAATGTTATACTCCCTTCCAGCAGACTGTCTGCTACAATTTGGTGTTAGTTGCAGGTTTGTACCATAATTTGTTTCCTGACAGTTTTGAAAATGATGATGACCCATTACATATTTCATATTTCGGATCTTAGTATCCAGAATATTGCCAGGATCTGTATCGTACTTTAACATCTGTCAGAAATTATGGTGACCTTGTCTTGTATTGTTTTGCAAAGCAATCCGACCATTTATGGTGGAGTTATATACACATATGGTGAAAACGGCCCTATCTCACAATGATTAGGAATCCTTTAAAAAGATCCCAGATCCAGACAGTGATCAGGATCACCTCCAAAATTTGATCAGTTCTTCCTTATCTCATTTTGATTATTTCCTTAAAATTTCATCAAGATCTGTTTGTTACTTTTTGAGTTATGTTGTTCACAGACAAAAAAACTCTCCCAAAAACATGACCGTCTTGGCGGAGGTAATAAATTAATAAAAGGACCTTTCAAACAAATCTTACATCAGAATCACTAAATGAACAATTCAAATAAACAATCTCAGATTTGCTTGTCTTCCTAGTTTAAAATTTACATGTTTTTTTTTTTTAAGGAAATCAGCCCTCTGCTGTTTGAGTAGGGCATCGCAATTTATTTTTTTATTTCAGCCGATTTGAATCGTCACACTTTTGTTTCGATTTGTAACTGTCTCGTGATTCATCATTACCTCCCTGGTGGTGAGTGTACCTGATAAAGAGGCCGCTGAGTGAAGTCTGCTGTGTTGATACTGCTTTCACTGACATGCAGACAGATGTAATGCTCTCTGCAGTGACGTGGATGTTTTTTTTATCCGGGCGTTGCTGAGAGTTTGTAATTCCTCAGGTGAATCAGATTCCTCAGCTAGCAGAGTGACAGTGAGCAGGAAGCGTTGGAGTCATCGTTTGCTGAGCAGAGGGAACGTGTGGAGATTAGTTTCATGTTTTGTAATCATTTTGATGAAGTCAGTGTGATCAGGTTCTGATAAATCCAGATTTAAGTGAAAGATATTCAACCCTGAACCAGTGACTTTCAGTTTCTGCAGCTAATATTAACAGAATTTGAGGTCACTTTCACTTTCTGTCAGTAACTGTGTCTCTGGGTGTGTGTGTGTTTACCTGCTCTTAAATCTGGACTACAGAGTCTCACCATCCCTCAGGGGTTAGGGTCAGACTAACAGACCGGTCTGTCTGACCACATACCTGCAAAGCTTAAAGCTGAAGACACCATCCTGCAGAGGACAGAGTGTTTTTTTTTTTTTTTTTAACCAGGGTCAGTTTCAGAATCGATTAGGACAGAATAACCCAAGCATGAAATTTTGATTTAACAAAACAAGCAACACCCCCACCTTTTATGGTTAATTGGTATGATAAACATTGGATTCACTGACGTGGTTGCATACTTCCAGGTATGAGCAACAGAGAAAAATCAACAATCTCCCTCTAACACATTCAACATACTTTGAGTCTGCCTGCAAACTCTAAAGCCAGAAGCCTCTGAAGGCGGGGGAAGTCTCTGGAGTGGAGTTCACAAGATAAGTTAATGTCCTGTCTCAAACGCTGCGGGGGCTGCAGGCATTGAAAAATAGCCAAAGAGCATGTGCTTCCATGTGCAGAGTCCTGCAGGCGAAACACATTGTTAGATGAGCTCACCCAGGAGTCATAACTTACTCATAAGTCTGAGACAGACAGCGTGGAAAAAGAGTCACAAGAAACGCCATTGTCCGGAGACAGCGGGCGCACGTGTGTGTGTGTGTGTGCAAGATCGTTTACAGAGATAAGGTTAAAAGAAAATTTTAGTTATTATTACAAAAGACAGACAACACTTAAAGCTATGGTCTACGATCTGAAACCCAGTTTGGCTGATGAGACACATTTGAAAAACGCAGCCTCACTCACCCCTCCCCTCCGTGTTCCAAGATCCTGCCCCCCAGCTCGTATCGCCCTTATCGCCCCCTCCAACGGAGCAAGAAGCCAGCTGGCAGAAAATGTAACAAACAAGATAGTCATCCTCCTTGTAACACACAGTGGTAGCTTTTTCAATTGGACCTGTGCGATCAAAACCATGAATTAGCCGGCGAAGCAGGTCTGGCGTTGCCACTGCCAGCTGATCAGAGCAGAGCCGACTGTGGGCGAGGCTTTACCTTTCTCGGCGTGTCTTCACCAGCTCAGTTTACAATGCTAAAGATGTGTGGCTAACTTATGCTAAAATCTATTGACAGAGCCGACCCGTACCGACCAGCAGCGTTCAGTCATTAGCCAGTACAGGCACAGACTAACCAGAGTTATTCAGCTGACATATCCCACTGTGGGAAACAAAGTCATTACCTGTTCAACAGAAACTCAGCTGTCTCTGCGTCACTCTTCAGTCCCAAATCCCTCTGCAGCTTTTTCCACCGGTCGTACATTTCTCCAATATGTAGTCTCTGTTGGCACCTGTATCGCTCATAATTCTTCCTTGCTTCAGCCTTTTCCTTGTAACTTTTTCGTTTTCTTCCCTTCCCTGTGGAGGGTCACAGTAACAGCTTCCTGGTTTCGGTCTTCTCTGGCTCCATGACGTTTCAGTAGCTGAGCAGCTAGCTGACGTGAGAGGGGTAGTGGGGAAGGACGAGGTGGGACCATGGGCATGACGGTGTGAAGCGAGGGAGATAGGGAATTGAATGGACCATAACAGCCCTATAAATGGTGTTATTAAGATGTACAAAGCTTCCAAATGGTACACCATAGCTTTAACACTGACGTGGACTGACATGCTGCCATCTTGGATTGTTGGTAAATCTGTAATCTCTGTAGTAGGACAGTAGAGTGACAGCTTCTACACGTTTACTCTTAGGACGCTCGGTGGATCAGCCCTCAGTGACGTGTTTCTCACTGAGACTCAGTGATGACGATTGTGTTTAAAACAACGGTGTTATAAGCCCTCGCTGTTGGCTTGGCTCAGCATGCAGTCAGGTGTATGGTCAGGTGTGTAGCTCCGTGTAAAGAACAGGTAAGCTTGTCATCACAGGGGCTTTTCATTGTGAGCACAGCAGCAGTAAAATTCACCTGTTTATCAGCACAGTTATCCAGTTATTCAAATACAGATTTGCATTCTGAGCAGACAGATGTAACACTGACACAGTCTTTAAAGGTGTACCTGTGCTGTACCTGAGTGTTCTCGTGGAAAAGTTTAACACACATACACTTTAACGTCAGCTGTATCTTTCTCTTTTATTTTCAGTGTTGGGCTCATGTCAAACAGTCAGTCACACTTAGAGAGCTAAATTTAACTACACCAGTGTAGAAAATCAAGATAACCAGTGTTAGAAGGTTGGTAACATGTAAAATGACAGTTGTGTGTGTGCATTCTCTAAAAAAGTTGAGAGGAGAGGAAAACAAATCATACAAAAAATAAACTCTTCAGCAGCACATTTTTTTCAGACTCTAAATTCTCTTAAAGTATTCTCACAGCTGAAATACACCAGATGCGTCTGCAGTCTGTCCCTGCTCTGTACAGCAACTGATCAGATAGGTTTCCATTCAATCCAATGTGTCAACTCGCACTGAATCTGTTTCGTGGCTGTCTACATGGCTGGTCCGTCATGTCCCAGGTAATACACAGCCATCCTATTTTTGCCAGTCGTGGAGCTGTGATGCAAAAATTCTGAGAAGGGAAAGAAGCTGGACAGGAAGTCATGACCTAAAACTACCATAAAACACTCAGTGCCATTCAAAACAAAGCTAATTGTGCCACAATCAGTTTGTACTTAGCTTGACTACATTGTCAAATGGACACAATGAGCAGAGACGGTTTAGGAGTCAACAGGTTTAAGGTTTAACAACTCTACAAAAAAAAAAAAAACATATCTAGTGAATTTAACTGGTCAAACTGTACAGTATCAAACTGTAAATTGTCTGACTGTAAACTATCAGACTGTAAACTCTGACTGTGAACCATCATACTGTAAACTTTCGGACCGTAAACTGTGAGTCAGTAAACTCTCAGACTGTAAACTGTCAGACTCTGAACTATCAGACCGTAAACTGTAAGGCTGTAAACTTTCAGACTGTTTACTTTTATACTGTTAAACTGTCACACTGTAAACTGTCACACTGTAAACTGTCACACTGTAAACTGTCACACTGTAAACTGTTAGACTGTGAACTGTCAAGCAGTAAACTATCAGACTCTAAACTGTCAGACCGAAACTACCAGACTGTAAACTGTCAGACAGTAAACTGTGAGTCTGTAAACTGTCGGACTGTAAACTGTCAGACTGTAAACTGTCAGACTGTAAACTGTCAGACTGTTTACTATCATACTGTAAACTGTCAGCCTATTCACTATCAGTTTGTATACTATCAGAATGTACACTATCATACTGTAAACTGTCAGACCGTAAACTGTCAGTCTGAACACTATCAGACTGTAAACGGTCACACTGTAAACTCAGAGACTGTAAACTGTCACACTGTAAACTCAGAGACTGTAAACTATCAGACTGTAAACTATCAGACCGTAAACTGTCGGACTGTGAGCTCTGAGACTGTAAACTGTCAGATTGTAAACTGTCAGACTGTAAACTATCAGACTGTAATGTTGGACTGTAAGTTTTGAGACTTTAAACTGTCAGCCTTTTCACTATCAGTTTGTATACTATCAAACTGTACACTATCATACTGTAAATTGTCAGACCGTAAACTGTCAGTCTGAACACTATCAGACTGTAAACTATCAGATTGTTAACTGTCAGACTGTAAACTGTCAGATTGTAAACTGTCAGTCTGAACACTATCAGACTGTAAACTATCAGACTGTAAACTATCAGATTGTTAACTGTCACATTGTAAACTGTCAGACTGTAAACTGTGTGATATTTTAGTCAGCTTCTCCTCCCTCTTTTGAAAACAGTCATTCCCTCACTAAAATTTCCCAGAGCTGATAAACTGCTGACTCAGCTTAGTCACAAAGTGTTCCAGTTTGGTTCGAAGAAAAGGGAAACACACAGTTGGAGCTTCAAACACACACACACACACACACACACACACACACACACACACACACACACACACACGCACACACACACGCACACACACACGCACATACGCACACACACACACACACACACACACACACACACACACACACACACACACACTCACAAAGTAATATGAGATGCAGAGTGACTCAGTGAGTCCTCATGCTGATGAAACCTGTGGCGCTGACTCAGCATTACCTGTCTGTAGCTCTACCTGCACACCTGTTATCAGATCTGAGGAGTTCTGCAGGACGGTTTGTAGGGAAAACTCCCGCTCTGAGTCTTCTTCTGTGGTTATCTCTGCTCTTTAACTCTTCATCTTTTAAGTTCCTTCCTCTTCCTGCATCTTCCTAACGACATCCTCACAAATAATAACTTGGATATCAAAGATCATATTCACATCTGATGAAACACACTGAGTGTTTTTAAACTCCTGTCATTATCACAATAGAAGGATTTGAGTGTGGATATGTGTGTGTTTCCTGCACACACACTGTATTGCTCAGTCTCCTTCCTATGAGTCTGACCTTTGACCTGTGCACAGACTGTAGTTTCCTGTCCTGTGTTCTCAGTGGATGCAGTTCTGTTTCAAAAAACGTTATTTGTTTTGATTAAATATTTAATTTTTGTTGATTTAATTTATTATTTTATCTCATTTGAAGTAAATTAATTATTTTGATTTATGTGTATCATTAAGTTTTATTGAGCTCATGCAGTGGTCTGGTCTCAGCGTCTCCCTGCGTGCTGCTCGGTCGGGCTGAATGGTGTTTCTGTCTGAGGGGCGTCTCAGGACTTCCTGTGAGGGAAGTTTTTCCAGCTGGTCTGTGCTCTGAGAGTGTGAGACTAGTTTTATGTGTTAGGCAGGACATTTGACTCTAAAACAAAAACAAATGAAGACAAGAACCACTGAAACCTAATTTTGATAAGTGGGATGAGTGTTTATCCTTTAAATGAGTGAAGTCAGATTTTAAGACGTTTCTGAAGTTTTCTCAAAGACACTCTAGTGGAAAAAGTCAGACACAGATTAAGTTATTCTCAGCTAAATCTTTAGATTATTGCCTGGATGAGCTGTTAAAAAACAGCTAATGATTATTCGAAGCAGCGTGATGGTCCTGATGTCTTCAGGGTTGAATCAGCTCAACTGGTTTTTGGTGATTTTTGGTCTGGTTGGCCTGTGGTGGAATCTGAGCTCTCAGCGTGTCTCCGTGTAAAAACAGGAATGTGACCTCAGAGAAATAAAATGTCAAACAGCATGCTGGGAGCTCACAGTTTCCATGCTAACGTCAGGTGTTTGGAGAGAATTCAGCCTCAAGCAAATTTAAAGCAACATCCAGTGAATTTATTTAATGAATGAGTTATTGTTTTAGAGCTTAAAGGCTGATCCAACACAGAGACAAAACATGTCCTCTTCTCAAATCATCCACTTGTCAACACCCTTATCACACACTCCACATGTCTGTTTCAATTTATCATTTTGTTATCGTGACAAACATTTAAATTATAACGTGTACAAATTATAAAATTGTGAAGAAGTTCATTTTTAAAGAGATTGACAGTGTAAATTTAAAGAAATTCAAAGTGTTGATTTAAGAGGGTTTAAAGTGCTGATTTAGAGATATTTAACGTTTTGATTCGAAGGGATTCAAAGTGTTGAAATAAGGGTTTAAAAGTGTTAAATAAAGAGATGAGAACTGTCGATTTAAAGGGCTTCAAAGTTTTCAAATACAATTTAAAAGTGTTAAAATATGAGATTAAGAGTGTTAGTTTAAAGAGTTTGAAAGTGTTATTTAAAGGCTTTCAATGTGTCAATTGAAGAAATTCAAAGTGTTATATTAAAAGATTTTAAGGGTTGAAATTCAGGTTTTAACAAGTTGATATAACAGGGTCAAAATGCTGATTTAAAGTTTTTTTCAATATGGGATCCAAAGTGTTCAATTGAGAGATTGTAAAGGTTGAATTGAGTGTTTAGATGAAATAAAAAGGTCAAAATTATGATGTTAGGGCCTCAAAGATTCAAATAAGGGATTGAAATTGTTGAATTAAGTGGTTTAAGTGTTGAAATTGAGTTTTTTAAGAGTTAAAGAAAAGGTCAAAATGCATTTTAAGTAAGAGATTTAAAGTGTTGAATTCAGAGATTTTAAGGGTGCAAATTAAGTTTTTAAAGATGAAATAAAAGGGTCAAAGTGCTGATTTAAAGGATTTCAAAGTTTTAAATAAGGGATTCAAAGTGTTGAATCAAGAGATTTTAAGTGTTGAAATTGAGTTTTTAAAGAGTTGAAATAAGAGGGTCAAAGAGCTGATTCAAAGGCTTTTAAAGTCATTTAAATAAGAGATTCAAAGTGTTGAATTAAGAGATTGGAAGTATTGATTTAAAGAGTTTTAAAGCGTTGGTAAATCTGTGGCCCTGTTTGATGTTTTTATGATGAAGTAAACAAAAAGTTTGAACAGCAAAGATTTTGTCTGCAGGGAAAATAAATAGTTGAAATACTACAGACAGTCTCCCCTTTGTTTACCCTGTGTGTGTTTGTTTCTCAGGTGGATGGAGGCCTGTCTCGATGAGGAGTTACCGCCCACCACAGAGCTGGAGGAGGGGCTCAGAAATGGCGTTTATTTGGCGAAACTGGGAAACTTTTTTGCTCCACGAACGGTCTCCCTAAAGAAGATCTATGACCGAGAACAGACCAGATACAAGGTGGGAGATCTGAATTTAAAGACACTCCTGTCCTCAAAGTTTAAATTATTTTCATCTGAAATCTGGAATAAATCCAGACCTGAAGTGATCCACAAAAGTCAGAATTTTATGTTTCAAATCTTTATTTTTATCATGAATGTGTGTTTTCCTTTCAGGCTACAGGTCTTCATTTCAGACACACTGATAATGTGATCCAGTGGCTCAACGCCATGTCAGAGAAAGGATTGCCCAAGGTACACACTCACACACACACACACACACACACACACACACACACACACACACACACACACATACACACACACACACACACACACACACACACACACACACACACACACACACACACACACACACACACACACACACACACTTACACTCTTCACCAAGTCATTTCCAGGACTAGTACAGAGCCAAAGCCTAGTCAGGAACCAGTTCTTTGTTTGGACCACCAAAAAACTGACCCTAAACCAGAAAAACTGGTTCCAGAGTGGCCACAGGTCCTCACTGGGCTACATCAGGGCCAGCAGATGGAGTTTTCACAGCCTGAAATACACCACCAGAAACTCTGTTGAAGTTTTAAACAGCCCAAACAATAATAATTCCACCTCAGTTTTTATTTCTCCTCCCATCGTTTTATAAAGTCCTGAAAATCACATCATGCTGCTCTGATTCTTTCTGTTTCAGATATTTTATCCTGAAACCACCGACATCTACGACAGAAAAAACATGCCGCGCTGCATCTACTGCATCCATGCTCTCAGGTTTGTGTGTGTGTGTGTTTGTGTGTGTGTCCATCTTACAGTGAAAACATGCTGGATTTCTGTGACCTGGTCTTTTGTTTCACCTTTTTAAAGAGGGGTAAAGAGTTTTGCCAAATCTGAGCCAGAACACTGAAACTCTCTAAGAAGACAGAGACCAATCAAAGATAACAAACAACCATTAAAATACATTTTTCTGTTCTGTAAGATAACTGAAAAAACTGTCATTTGACAATCAAAAAGTAATAAAGTGCTTTACATTTAAGAATTTATGATTGCTAAATTATTTATATTGTAGCATTAAATACTGTGCTTGGCAAAAGTATTCATACCCTTTGAACTAACTTACAAGCACAAACTTTAATGTATTTTTAGGGATTTTTATGTCACAGATCAACACTAATTTTTGTCATTTTTTAGGAAGAAAATGAACCTTAGTTTTTTTTTTTTTTTTTTTTTTACAAATAAAAGGCTGAAAATGTGACTGTATGATATGATTATTCATTGATCCCCACTGAAGATTTTTTTTTGTCACAGCAGCACACAAAGTGCAAAAAACACAATAACAAGTATAATGATAATAATAAGAAGAATATGAAATTTTAAATTTAAAGAAATATACAAAAGTAGAAAAAATATTGCTTTTTATAAAAACAAAGTAAGTACAGGGATCAGCACTGAACAATGAACTATGAGTGCTGAGATGATGTGCAACCACCAGAACCACCTTTCTCTGCAATTACAGCTGCAAGTCTTTCAGGTTATGTCTCAACCAGCTTTGCACATTTAGCAACCACCACTTTTTCCCATTCATCTGTGCAAATTAGCTCCAGTTCAGTCGGATTGGATGGAGAGTGTCTGAACAGCAATTTTTAAGTCTTGCCACAGATCCTCAGCAGATTATAGGTCTTGAGGTTAACTGGGCCATTCCAGCACATGAATGTGCTGTGGTCTAAACCAATCCATTGAGGGGATTATTGACAAGAACCTTACGATACGATAAAATCAAGATATCGCTATATTGTTTTTTTCTTGCAATATTTTACAAAGTTATTTGATTGAAAACAGCTTTTCTATCTCATTGTTTTTGAAATAACAAAAGTCAGATGCTGAGTTTCATACATATTCTTAACTTGAAAACGTAAAGTGGTGTAACCAATGCTATCTAAGGAACCAATCTAATATTGCGCAAAACATGACCATGATTATTACTTTATCAGTCTACTACACTGTAAAATTGGCACTTACCATGATTCTAAACTAACTTACCCAAGAATAGAGAAAACATCGATGTTTACAGCATCAAAACCTTCATCATCAAGTTTAGGAATAAAATAATTTGAATATACTTTGAGATTATATTTATTATACATTTTACTGGCGACATACAGCAGAGTAGCTCTTCAGCGGGGAGGTTCAGAAAAAGTATTTTACTTCCAACTCACCTAAAATATGAATTTTTATTTGAACAAAAAAAATCCATATCAAGAGTTGTATATTATTTTTTTATCTTAGGTCAAATTATCACGATATATTGCCGTATCTGTATATTTTCCACACCTCCAGTCCATTGTAGCTCTGACTGTATGTTTAGATTCGTTGTCCTGCTGGAAGATAAAACTCTGCCCCAGTCTCAAGTCTTTTGCAGCCTCTAGCAGGTTTTCTTCCAGGACTGTCCTGTATTTAGCTCCATTCATTCCCATCAGCTCTAACCAGTTTCCCTGTCCCTGCTGGAGAAAATCATCCCCACAGTATGAGTGTGCAGCATTAGGTTTTTGCCACACATAGCGTTTTTTATGTAGACCAAAAGTTCAAATTTGGTCTCCTCTGACCGGAGCACCTTCTTCCACATGTGTGCTGTGTCCCCTACACTGCTTGTAGCAAACTGCAAACAGGAATCTTTGTTGCTTTCTTTTAACAATGGCTTCCTTCTTGCCTTATTGTTCAGTGAAGGACTAATAGTTTTTCTTCCTGTGAACAGAGTCTCTGTTCTCTGAGCTGTGGATCTGTGCAGCTCCTTCAGAGTCGCCCTGGATCTTTTGACTGCTTCTCTGATTGTTGCTCTCCATATTTTACATGTCTCAAAAATGAAAATCTTCATGTGTTTCAGTCTGTACCTGTTCAAACTGGGTCTTGCTCCTCAGATTCAGGATCTGTATGGAAAGGTGGATTTCACAGGTGGGTCAGTTTCTTTATTCAGAGTCAGGTTTACCTGGATCCTGTTAGACCTGTCAGTAGGCTGCACTGTCAAAGCGACATTTAAAGACGTTTCCCCTCTCCCCTTTCTCTTTCTCCCCTCTGTCTCCCCCGTCTGTCCCCTCTTTCTCCCTCAGAGGAGGAGATCAATAACATGAAGAGTGAGCTGGAGAAATACGGGATCCAGATGCCGGCTTTCAGTAAGATCGGAGGGATTCTGGCCAACGAGCTGTCAGTGGATGAAGCTGCATGTAAGGAGGAGTGTGTGTGTGTGTGTGTGTGTGTTCTTCCTCTTTTTGTGTGTGTACCAATAATGACTCCTCTTCTGTCCCCAGTGCACGCTGCTGTCATTGCCATCAACGACGCCATCGATCATGGCGTTCCTGAAGGAACACTGGCCGCCATGCAGAACCCAAATGCCATGCTGGTTCACCTGGATCCCAACTGTGCCACGCAGTACCATCAGACCCTGTACCAGGCTAAAGGAGAGAAGGTGGCACGCTCACGGAAACGGGTACAAAAACTAAATAAATGATTTAAAAGAGAAATGATGATGGTGATCGTGATGAAGGTGATGATGATTATTGACCAATTTACTGTTTGTAAACAGTCACAGCTGTGCTCACATTTTTGCTAAAGAAGTGTTCTGCAGCACAGTGGTTGGTCAAGCAACATGCGGGTGTTAACCACCAAAAACACTCTCTTTTTTTTACCCAACTAACCCCAATTTGACGGATGGTTAACGACTCATGGGTTTGTGAGAAATCAGTGAGTGAATGGAAGAAATCATCAAGTGGACAGACATTTTCAGTGGAGACATCCAGCGTGTACCCCAGAGTAGAGTTGTAACACATTAGTGACTCGATGCTTGTGACCAGTGTTGCCACAGTTACTATGAAAAAGTAATCCGATTACTGATTACTCCTTTGAAAAGTAACTTAGTTACTTTACTGACTACTTGATTTTAAAAGTAACTAAGGGCATATTCAGACCTGGACTGTTTGGTCCACTTTAAACGGACCAGGGTTCGTTTCCCACGCTGGTGCGGACTTTTCATGCAGGTGTGAATAGACACAAACGAACTCTGGTGCAGACCAAACAACCGGACCGAGACCCACTTTTTGAGGTGGTCTCGGTCCGCTTCCAAACAAACTCTGGTGCGGTTCGTGGTTCTCCGGTGCAGGTCTGAATACAAACCAAGGTCCATCCAAACTAACTACAGGATACATGCGCCTTTTGGGCCTATAAAGCCACCGTAACCTGACCGTCTTTGGTTCATACCTGATCCTCCGTCTTCTGTTTAGCCACGCTGTTGCTAGCATGTTGTGGGTCAGGACACACAGAGCATAGCGTCTCCTTGCTGCGTGCATTCGTCTTCGCTGTTCCTAAATTTGAAACGGTGTTGTTAAGCCTGCTTTGAAGGAGCTGCTCTTGAAACTGAAAATGATTTTGCAGCTCTAATAAGAGCACAAACTCACATGTTTACCTCCATTTCCTGGTCTGTACTCTGTGTGCTGCCTTTGTCAGTGCTGTCCAATGAGAGCACTGATCGTCACACACGTGGATGTGTTTACACAATATAGTCCACTTGCAAAAAGTACAATCTGAGTACGAACCGCACCAAACGAAAAACATAAAGTCCGCTTTTGGTCCAGACCAAACAAGTGGACCAAAGGACTTTACTGGTCTGAATACAGCCCAAGTTAGATTAAAGTTACTTTATTAGTTACTTTCAGCAGATGCCGACAACACCTGCAGCTGCATTATTTGGCAAAACTGTGCAATTAAAATGAATAATAATATGAGTGTTTATGTTTTGGTTTAAAGTAACATGCAGACATTGGTTGTTGTACAAAGTGTACTTTACAATTATACATTTTGAATTTCAAAATACAGCTAAAGAGCTTTTACAGTATTATTTTTGGTGCACTACAGCACTGTTCAGTTAAATTTTAGATTTGAATTATTATTTTTTAATGCTTTGTTTTAGTCTAGTTTGGTTTTCATCAGTTTCATTTTTTTTGTTAAAGCTATAGTCTGTTGACCCTGTGTTTGTAACACAATAAGCAAAAATAAATGTTGCTGGAGTGTGGGCTCACATAATCCTCAGTACCCTGCTCAGGGCACCCCAGTCTATAAAGTCTGGGCACGCCCCTGCTAGTCACCGGCTGCCTCGTTGTAGCTTACGTTATGTTGCTCTGCTCCTTAACGGATGGATTTATGTAAAACAAAGGGTTCAGCTCTTGCAATAGAGGGAGTTACAGTGAAAGACAGGACTCATTATTCCCCCAGGTAAAAGTCAAACAACTTCTTGAGCGTTTATGTCCGCAGTGCGCTGATCTTTCTGATTGATTCCTAAAGGTTTCAGTCACAGATCTTAAGCAAACTGCCAGCACAGAGTGACAACAAACCTTAATACCGTCATCCTTAGCTGACACAAACTCAAAACAGTGACTGTCTTTCCAGTCTTTCTCTCTTCTCCCCTCTCTGTTTACCTTTATGTGCTGGCCGCTGTTACACAAGAGTTGTTCATGTGCTGAAAACGTGATGAACACACAACTCCTGTCACTCCCCAAGATGCAAGAAAAAAAGCATATAGATTTTTTTTTACAAGAAAAGTTACAAGAAAAGTTACACACAGTGATTTGGATAAATTACTTTAATCTGATTACTGGTTTGGAAATAGTAATAGTAGATTATCTGTTACTGAAATAAGTGGTTGAATCAGAGTAACGTGTTACTTAGTAGCACAGTACTGGCATCAGTGCTTGTGACTGCATTATCCATAGACATCAGACTGTGAAATATAATGACATGACCTTGTGTAATTAAACCAGAAACCCTCCCAAACCAAAGACAAGCACACAGACTGCTAAGACCTGGGTTATAATAAAGGAGCCAGAAAACTACGTCCAGACAGAGAACTGCACTAAATAACAACATTTTAATGGTTTTGTATTTCAAAATGACTAATAAGACTGGTTAATGGTTTGAAGATATACCCTGTTTTTTATTTTGAGCTTGAAATCCAGCCCTTAGAATAATTTGAGGTCAAACCTGGTTGACTGAGGTTGGATAAAGAAGACACATGTTTCAGTGTAAAGTGTGACCCTGTTAACTGGTGACAGTCACTGACATGTTTGGCTGAGAGTCACAAGTTACAACGGTCACTCTCACCTCCAAAACACTAGTTGCTAAGTAACGGTCAGAAATGGATAGAAGTCGACTCGATGGTGTAGTATCATTTCTGACAACCGAACACAGAGAAACCAGACATTTTTATACTACTTACAGCTTGAAATAAGAGTTTAAAGGGCAATATCTGGACTAAATGGAGCTAACAGGATGATGATGAGGATGATGATGATGATGATGATGATGATGATAATGATGAAGGTGTTTTTTCTTCCAGCAAATGGAGAACGCTGATGCAGAGAGAGACATTTATGATGAGCTGCTGACACAAGCTGAAATTCAAGGAAATGTCAACCAGGTCAATGGTACGACACAAACACACACACACACACACACACACACACACTCACACACACTCACACAGTTGAAGTGTGTTGGTAACAGAGTGGTCTCTGTCTCTCAGTGGCTGAAGCTCTGGCTGCAGCTGAGCGTGCTCTGCTCAGTGGGGATGAAGATAAACTGTTTGAGGCTCTAAAGGCCATGGGGATCCAGAACCTGCAGAACCAGAACAAAGGCTGGTACCTGAAACAGCTGCAGGCCGACAGAGAGAACAAGGAACAGGTGAGGATGAGGAAGAGGAGGAGGGACATGGGGAAATACAACAGGGGTGTTTTGATAATGCTGGGATGAAGATGATGAAGATGATGAAGAGCCTTTTTCTTCTTCTCCATCAGGGGTCTCCAGGAGAACCGTTAACCAAAGACGAGCTGCAGAGTGGTGTTGATGTGGCCAATCAGATCGCAGAAAGCTACGCAAAGTGTATGCACACACACACACACTCACACACACCTGTTTCTGCTCTCCTGTCTGTTTTAATGAGTCAATTAAAGAATTAAGCCCCATCAGCTGTGCCTACATATCCCAGCATGCTCTCTTCTCCCATCTACACACATCCTCAGTCATTACCTATGAGTGAGGTTGATAACCCGTGTATGCTGTGTGTGTATGCGTGCAGTGCTGCGGGCCGTGGAAAGGATCAACGCAGCGATCAGAGCGGGCGTAGCCGAGCAGACGGTGGAGGAGCTGATGAATCCTGATGCTCAGCTTCCTGAAGTTTACCCGTCTGCAGCAGACCTTTACCAGAGGGAGCTGCTGAGCCTGCAGCAGCAAAGCCCCGAGGTGCACACACACACACACACACACACACACACACACACACACACACACACACACACGTCCTGAGACCTGTTGGGTCTAAGAGTTAAAGGACAGATCAAAAAGTGGAGCTGGATGCCAGGCTGATGCCATCCAAGGTGGTGATCTGGTCAAAGAAAGGTTCTCTGAAGTGATAAGGCACTAAGAAGTTTCTGCTCATCCAGGTATGAGCAGAAAAAGAGGCATGCTTTGAGTTTAGATAAGTGACTGGTGTCTTCTGGTTTCATTGATGAGTACAGCTGTGTATCATCTGCATAACAGTGAAAGTTTATGGAGTTTTTCCTGATTATAGTACCAAGAGGAAGCATTTTTGTAAATTTGTGTGTTTCTGCATGGGTGTGTCCTGCAGGGCGCGCTGTCTCACCCTGAGCTCTTGGTTGCCGTTGAGATGCTGTCGGCTGTGGTTCTGATGAACGAGGCGTTGGATGTTGGAGACCGAGCGGCTCTGTGGAAACAGCTGAGCAGCTCAGTGACCGGACTGAGTAACGTGGAGGACGAGTATGCACAGAGGTGATTTCCCACACACACACACATGTTGAGGAGCACAGATATGTGAGCAGCCCGAGAAGCTACTACACCTCAGACATCTTGTCCTGCAATCCAGACACTGAAACACTGTGTATCAATCAGTCAGACTTTATTTATATAGCGCTAGATCATAACAAATATATATATATATCTCTATATATAATATTATATCTGTTGCTAGGCGCCACCCTGTTGGCTATGGCTGCCTTTTGCAGCAGCTCTCTCTTCTTTGTCCGTTTCTTGTAATTTTTTTGTCTCTTTTTTCGTCATCTTTGTATTTGGAGTGGATCATTACTTTTTATGGCTCATTTGTCGGTCATGGACACCAAACGTTTTGTGTCTTCAGTGATATTTTTGCTCCTGTGTTTGTCTGGAGATCCTACATGTAACCACAGCCCCATCGTTATTGTGAACTCAGCTGTTACCAGCCTGTAGCATGTCATTGCTAACTGGTGCAAGGCCAGATGTTCCCCACAAGCTCAGGAGATGGAGGTGAGGATGACGTGCTGGTTCTTAGGTGTGAGCTAAGAAGTGACGACATGCACCTGTCCTTCCATCCATCGTTATTGGGAACGTAAGATCTATCTCCAATAAGATGGACAAGCTAGCTGTGCTAACACAGCAACAGAGGGAATACCAGAGGGCAGAGTAGCATCATGCTATTCACGGACATGGCTAACAGAGCTAACACCAGACACCAACACCACATTGGAAGAGCTTCACCTGCTGTGAGCAGACAGGATCCAGGAGAAAGAGACTGAACAGACTGCTGAAGAAG
Source organism: Halichoeres trimaculatus (assembly GCF_033239565.1). Lineage (NCBI taxonomy): Eukaryota > Metazoa > Chordata > Actinopteri > Labriformes > Labridae > Halichoeres > Halichoeres trimaculatus. Next base: position 6,196,598 of record NW_027437181.1, on the reverse strand, counting down.
CTCAGTCCTGGACCCTGTGGAGGTGGAGGCTGGCTGACTGGACAATGATGGACAAACTGTCAGCATCTATTTTCTTATAGACCTCTTAGCACTTTTTCACTTTTATTTTCTTGATTACTGCTGGGACTTCAATTCCGTTGTACTTGTTACAATGACAGTAAAGTTTTATTCTATCTAAAGACACTTTCCAAAAACATTAAATTGCTAGAGCCGTTAATGTTGGCAAAATTTTATTACAGAAACCCAACATCAAGACAAGATAAGGAGTCTTATCTTATCCTAACCCACCATGAGTACAGGACTTTGCAGCATTTAGCAAGTTACAATGGAGAGGAACAACTTGACTTTTGTGTTTGTTTGTTTAGGTACATGGATGAACTGATGCGTCTGAAGGCAGCAGCCAGAGAGCAGGGCTGTGAATATCTCACCTGGAATGACATTCAGGCGTGTATTGACCAAGTGAACCTGACCGTGCAGGAGGAGCATGAACGTAAGACACACACACACACACACTTACACACACACTAACACTAAGGTAACACACTTGACATCATCATATGACCACAGCATGCACTGAGCGTGTGTGTTTGCAGGTATCGCTGCCATCGGTCAGATCAACGAGGCTCTGGATGAAGGAGACCCCGCCAAGACCCTGGCCATGCTGCAGAACCCGTCTGCCAAACTCTCCGGCGTCGACCCTTCAGTGGCGAAGCACTACCACGACATCCTGCTGGAGGCCAGGCGGGAGAAGGCCCACGTAAGATAGACACCACACACAACTCAGACACTCTTAATACACAATGCACACACTTCAAACACACTTAATACTAATTACACACTTTATACACACTATAGACAAAATAAACACAGTATATACACAAACCAACACTATAAACACACTACAACACACTTTATACACTCTTCAAACGTACTAACTACCCACTACACACATCTAAAACACACTTTTTTTTGCAACCCCCACTTTATGCACACAACAGGCACTTTATTTACACTGCACACACTTTATGCACACTTAATATGCTCTACACACAGTTTGTACGCATTTATACGCTAACTATATAGAAACTTCCGTATTTTCCAGGCTATAATTAGCATCGGTCATAAAGACTGTCAGGAAGAGGAAACAAACACATATAAGTCTCCCTGGACAATAAATCACATATATTCAGAAATCTATTTCATAAAATCCAAAATAAAGAACAGACATTTCATCTGGAAAGGAAGTTATTCAACTACACAATAGCACACAGAGCGTCAGGCTGAATCAGTGGGTTGATCTTACACATTCACAGTTATTCAACTAAACATGGAAGGACGGAGTGGGGCGCTGTCCTGCTCCAGTTTTACTCCTTTGCTGCTGACATCACAGGTCTGAGCATGCTCAGTGTGCAAATGATGGGGGTCAAAGGTAGTCTGAGACCACTTGATTAACATAAAAGACCCCCTTGAAGCCTCAACTTCAAATTTTGGGGAGTCTCTTGTATAGTATGCCTTGCCATATACATATATATATATATATATAAATATATATATATATATATATATATATATATATATATATATATATATATATATATATATATATTTATATATATATATATATATATATATATATATATATATATATATATATATATATATATATATATATATATATATATATATATTTGTGTGTATATATATATATATATATATGTATATATATATATATATATATATATAAATATATATGTATGTATATATATATGTGTATGTATATATATATGTGTATATATATATATATATATATATATATATATATATATATGTATATATATATATATATATATATATATATATATATATATATATATATATATATATATATATATATGTATGGTATATATTCCTAAACGCACATTTTTCTGTCCAATTGGGCCTCTCAACCACTCAAACACGGCGATTTCACTCACATAAACAGACATTTTTTAAAGCCGATAAAAAAAGTGAAGAAATTTTCCTAAATAAAGTTGGAAAAAAAACAAGTGAAGAAATTAAAAAATATCAGGTTGAGTGGATCCGTGTAGCAGTGTTAAAAGGAGCTGGTGTTGACGTGAAAATGTCAAGCGCCTAGCAACAAGTTACTTCAGCAAGGGTTGCCAACAACAAGAACGATGGCTGACATTGACCGCACTATTTCTGTGTTCTTTGCACTTTTTACCCTCATTACAGCGCTGCAAATGAATGAAATGTAGTTGATGATAATTATATTGATGTTCTTAAAGTCATAAGTCCACCTCATGGTCCATCCACACAAACAACTTGATTTTATTCAGGTTTTTTTTCACCATCTCCTTACTCCGTTGACTGCTTCTTCTTCCTTTTTTGACTGCCCATGCTCAGTCAATCAATCAATCAATTAATCAATCTTTGCCAAATCATAACAAACGTTGTTTCAAGACACTTTACAAAAACATTTTCAGGTCTAATGTTCTTCTTCTATAGTTTTCACATTTTGCTGACCTGCCACTTATCGGCCAGGTATGGCATTGCAGGCTTCAGAGGTGATCGTTTTCAGTTTTGACTCATCATTTGGACAGAGATATTTCTGTGGTGTGGACAGAATTTTTATTTAAACGAGGACAAAAAAATATCCATATGTGTGGTCCAAGCCAGAGAGTCAGGGGAAACAATGCCACAACCCCCAGAATCAGAATCAGAATCAGAATCTGTTTTTTGGAGGAAGCATGGAGTGGAGCAGGATGTGATCTTTGTTGACATTTAAATACATGTCAAATTATAAATAGATATATAGGTCGCACCTGACTATAAATAAAGCTACATAAAAAGTGTGGCTTATAGTCCAGATAATACGGAACAGACTCTTTGAAAACACACAACATAGGAACAGAGAAACTGATTAAAACATTCCCATGTAAACACTCTGATTAAAGCAGTCTTACTCAAACAGTCTGTTTTTATTTATTTTCTCTGGTGTTGGTATAAAAAGTTTCCTGCCCAGACTGAGGAAATATCAGGCCGCTCAGTCTGCTTCCATAAAAGGACAGAACACTGACCATTGTGGATAAAGAGCCCATATCACACACACACTCACTCACTCACACACAAACACACACTCACCATGCTGTGTGTGATGGTTGCTTGTTTTAAGGTGGTGAGGTAATGACAGGAAGTGATTACAGCAGCACAGCTTCCTGTTGGAGTTTCTGTTGAGCTGCGATGAGGACCAAAACACTGAGGTCCATTTATTCAGAAAGCTGTTTTTGACCACAACATGTTAGCATGACACAGAGCTCAGATCAGGAGTTCAAAACTATTTGTCACTGTGTGTGTAATTGTGTGTTATAGTGTGTGACTGTGTAGTTAAGTTTGTGTATTTATTTAGCATACTATAAAGGGGCTGTAAAGAGTTTCTAAGCGATCTTGTAAAAATCTCCTTTCTAGATATATACCTGATCATAATCCACACTTTAAAATGAGATTATCTGTGCAATATAGGTAATTTCGAAATGCTACTTCTTAGCTTCCTGATTGAGTCAGGCAGAGACGTATTGATTTACAGCTTGTGGAAGTCTCTATGACAACACCACGCAATCTGAGGAAGTTAATTTGCAGCGATGGTGGACACTGGAGCCAAACTGTCGGACAGAAAAAGGACAGAAGAGCAGAAAAAAGATAAACAGGAGAGTAGAGCACGAGCTAAAGGCTAATGTTGATTCCAACCGACAGTCAGCAGTTATTCTGCAGTGGTCTGTTCAAACTTGAGAGTCTATCAATAAATGGAAGAGTGAGGTTACGTTACCTCATAACCAGGATTCACTAATGTTACAGATTACGGACAAGTCTCAGAGCACCGGGCTGACCAGCTCGCTAAATATAGCCAGCTACTAAACCATGGTACAAAGTTTGCTTGTCGTCATGTTTCAAACCGTAGCTCTCTGTAACTGTTGTTAAGTATCTTAACTCTTTGTGTTGTATCCAGTAAAAAGTTGCCTTAAAGTAAATTAAGTGTTAAAAAAAGATGTAAACAAACACACGTCTTGTTAATAGTCACGTCTTCACGACAGCGTGCATCAACTTCAGGCTAATAGTTGTTACCTCAATCCAATTAAAGCAGAGCCTCCTCACAACATCTTTAACAAAGAGAAAGGTGCAAGGAGGGAACAAAGTGTGTGTATTATAGTGTGTTGTTGTGTGTCACTGTGTGTTATTGTGTGTCGTTCACCCTGAGCTTCGAAGTTTTTCAGGAAGTTCCAAAAAAAGGTTTTGATCCTGGAAAAATTTCACCGGCTGAATAACTTTCACTTCCTGTTTCCACGTTTTGACATTCAGCACTTTAATAACTGCACCAAGCTACACCCAGCACACACACACACACACACACACACACTCACACACAAACGTGCACTCCATCACCACACCCAGTCTGCAGTGACTAAACACCACCTTCATACGCCAGTAACAAACACACAAGCAGAGCCCACACACACTTTCACACACACTCTCACACAGCTTCTCCTTTCTACCCTGGGGCAACTTAAGGGGTGGGACAAGCGGGGGAGGGGGTTTCCTGTTTGAGCAGATGCCTCACTGCCATCTTTAATATGGGTAAAGGGCGCCCTCTGTGTGCAGAGAGGAAGAACTACACCTCATAATTCCAATAATAATGTGAGTGTGTGTGAGTGTGTGTTATTTATGTGTTTAACTGAACATTTTTCTCGCATCCAATCAGGAGACTCAGGATCCATCAGCTGTTCTGTGGTTGGATGAAATTCAGAATGCCATCCTGAGAGCCAATCAGGACACACAGGAGGCACTTCTGTGTAAGTTCTCACACACACCCACGCACACACACACTCACACTCTGAGTTATTTATGTATTTTTGAGATTATCTACAGAGACAAAAAAAAAACTGTGTTGCTGTCTGCCAGTCTCTCAGTCCATCCAGGCTATAAACCAGGCAGTGGACTCTGGCGATCCAGCTCAGACTCTGGCGGCTCTGCGTAACCCAGGAACAGGACTGTATGGGGTCACACCTGAGTGTGCACAGACCTACCAGGATGACCTGTCTGCAGCCAAAGAGGAGAAAAAGAAGGAGGGTAAGGATGGATGAGGAGGCTGAGAGGCTGATGTTACACACTAACTGAGTGAATATGGATTATGTGTATGTGTGTGAGTGTGTTAACCTGTGTAACTGTGTGTGTTTGTGTGTTTTAGGAGATAACGGCAGTGAGTGGGTGCAGCACTGGGTGAAGGGAGGACATAACTATTACTATAACCTGAACACCAAAGAAGGGACATGGGAGGAGCCTGAGGGCTTCGTGCAGAACAACACACAACTCAACAAAGAGGACATCCAGGTGAGTGTGTGTCTGAAGCACAGCTTCAACACACACACACACGTTTACCTGTTGGTTCATCAATAAACTTACGGTTTCACTCTGCTTTCAGTCGGTGGTTTCTGGGGTAACCACAGCCTACAATAGGGAGCAGCTGTGGTTGGCCAATGAGAGTCTCATCGCTAAACTGCAAGCTCGATGCCGTGGTTACCTGGTGAGGAAACAACTCAAGGAGAGAATGGACTTCCTGAAATCCCAAGACCCAGCAGTTACCTGCATACAGGTGAGATAAACCAATGAGACTGTTCCTCTGTCAGGACATTTAAACTAATAAATAATCTCAAGGGTCGCGAAAGTCAGGGCCCGTATCCAGCGAGGAAACAGACCATTTGTGCTAACGGTGAAAAAAAAAAGGCGTACGTTGTGCAATGAGTTACCAAGACGAAATTTGGAAAAACAGTATGGAAAAAAAGTATGACTATGTGAAGCTAAACAGAAAATTTAGTCATTTTTCGGTTAACAGATTAGATAAGAGAGGCAATCCGAGTCTCTAACCAGCGAGGCTCGCTGCTGTCAGCTTGACAAGTTTGGTTTGCTCTTTGCTTTTATGTATCTTGGTCCTTCCAGGATGTGTGTAGTGAAATGTTGGGGTTGATCCGATAACTGCTTGTTAGGGCTGGGATTGGGATGATATGCTTTTCTCCTGATTCGATTCTTCTACGATTTTTGGGGTGCTGGATCAATTTAAATTGCGATTCTTCGATATTTCCAATTTTGGTTTGCTTTATTAATCTGATCTGACATCCCAACTTTTCTGATGACCTAATAAAAAAAAAATTTAAATGAAGGACTTGAATTAAAAAAGAAGACTATTTAACAAAAAAATAATAATTTAATTAGACAAAAATTCTTGATACTATGATATAGTGATTTTTTTTCTCCCAGCCCTACTGCCTGTAGTGTTGTAGTGTTCTTCATGGAGTTACTGAGGCATAGCTCCACAAAGCAGCTTTCATATTGCTTATTTTTATTTTTGAAGTCTTCTATTGTGTGCTCAGAAACACCAAACATATATTTACCCTGTTCAACATCGCCAAACCTTCCCTTTCTCTTTGTTTGTAATCTAGATTTAGATTCAAACAACATTATTATTCCCACAGGGGCAATTTGTGTGGAGCAGCTTGTACAAGACAGATACACAAACAGAAACAAAAACAAGCTGACGTAAATGCAACAGTACAAAAAAAACTAAACAAGGAGTTAAAAGTTAAGAACATAAATAAGACTAAAGAAGATGATGACAAGGTTAAGAGAGGATGAAGCGACTCTGTGAAGGCAATAAGTGGAATTTGTTGAATAGTTCAGGAATAGTGTCTGCTGGTTGCAAAGTGAGTTTAAGTCTCTCTGTTTTGCACCGGTTATTTTGGAGCAGATTTTTACAATCCTTGTCAGACTTTTTCTGTCTTTAATAGAGAGCTTATAAAACCAACAGATAAAAGAAGAACAGAGGAAACTTTCAATGAAAATATATATATTTTAAATTCTTGTAATCAAATCTCTATTTCTTCAGCTGAAAAATATTTTTCTTGATCTTCTCTCAGTGACAATGTTACCACTCCCCAGGTTTATAGCAAGTAGGTATCGAAATTGTTGGATGGGGGTTTTCCAGGAGGTCCTCAAACTATGATATAATCTGCACCTGTGCCAATTTCATGGTGTAATTATTTAACTGGTTGATAATATGCAGTTGTGCATGCGGTTAACGCTGCAGCCAAATGAGCCGTTCCGTAACGGTACGTTAGGACTTAATGATCCTGTTTGTTTAACCACTAAACATGTATACGGGCCCAGAACCTTAAAGTCAGGAGGTCATGTGTAAACTTGACAGTGATTGTATGTGTGTGTTTGTGTGTTTGTGTGTGTTCAGGCTCATTGGAAAGGACACAAACAGAGGAAGAAGTTTAAAGATCGTAAGCAGTACCTGAAGGATCACAGCGACGAGGTGGTAAAGGTAAAAACATTGAACCTGATTGTCTTTATCGTTCATGAACAAAATTGGTCTCAACGTTTAAGTGTCTTCGAACTATTTTAATATAATAATAATTAACAGTTATAAAGTAATAATTATCAGGGGTCTTTAGGAAAAAATGCCCACTCTGAATAATTGTTGTTTTTGGTGTGTGTTCGTGTGTGCGTGTGTCTCAGATTCAGTCGATGGTTCGGATGCATCAGGCTCGGAAGAAATACAAAGACCGTCTGAAATATTTCCAGGACCATGTGAGTCCGAGAATATAAAAATAATCTTTTTGTCACTTTCTTTTTCTTTTGGATTAAGTTTGAATGAAACAGGAAAAGACTCGACACTGTTTCCTGTCACATTAATCTGAGTTTAATCTAAGAGGAGACAAGCTTTAATCTGATCTGCAAATCAGGATCATGGCGGACTCCTTGTGTCCTGAGGATTTGTCTCAGCGTCCCCGGTGTCTCAGAGACAGATGGTCTCATTAAGTCCTCTGACAGCTGGATTCCTCTGGTCCTGCTTCTAATCAGCGGGATCGATGATGCTCAGTGATCGATGTCTTTGTTTCTACATAGATTAACGACGTGGTCAAGATTCAGGCTTTCATCAGAGCCAACAAGGCCAGAGACGACTACAAGACGCTGAGTGAGTAACTCGTAACCTCATCATGTCTCTCAGGTTGTGTCTGAAATCACAAACTTCTGCCCCCTACAGTGAGCTGGGGGGATTGCACGCTCGATGAAAAATACTCTAAACACCACTACTGGTCTCCTAAATGATGACATAACTGCTGCTGCATCTTTAAATTATTGAACTGAGGAAAAATTGAATTAATTAACAACATTTAGATAGGAAACTGAGATCCTTCATTTGGTTAAACATAACCCAGTCTGTTATCATGAGGACAGACAGTGTTCATCGCTGTCTCATTGTCCTGTTTCAACGGCTCCAATGTTTCCTCATGTTTTTAAGTTTCAAGATTTAAGTTCTTGAAATTCTAAAACAATTAATTTATTATCATTATTCTCCTGAAAATATCCCCTCACCCCTAAATTCAACATGGTGTACATCTCACTTACCAAAAACCATATCAGAAAAATAGCGCTAGCTTAATGCTAACATATGTAGGAAACTTCAAGAGGTTAGCATACATTGGTATAACGTCAGTTTTAAAACAGAGTTTAAATTCATTGTAAACAATACTGAGAACTGTAAATGTAAAAATACTTAAAGGAAGAAAGAAGAAAAGGTACATGGCAAGCTCAGTGTTCTAAACAACTTAAAGCATTGCTATAACCACCTCGAGACACTAGGAGGCTTGCTTCAATCAATAACACACAACAAAACAATATAACGTCACCTGATGTGCGATTTTTACTTATTATTATTTATCTACGGCCAGATCCAGTGACCAATTTTATATTTATTTACACATCCATTTATTACAATAAAATGTTGACACAGAAAATCTGTGAAACTGAATTTTTGTACGGAGAAAATTCTCAGGAGGAAGTGATAAAGCAGGGGTTGCCAACCTGTGGCTCACGAGCAGTGTGTGGCTCTTTGTCTTTTGGTGTGCGGCTCTTCGATCCATTCATAAAAATACATACGTACATATTGTTATGAGTAGTGGTGTGCCAATCAATCTAAAATATTGATAGACTGACCGTTGGGATCAGTATTGATTAATACTTGGGTGATGAGACTTATACTTAAGTTTCGGTTTCTCTTCACTACATGCACTCCTCTCAATTGCTCATGTGCTCATAGCGCAGGCAGATAGACAGATAGAACTTAGTCTCTTCTGCAGTAAAAACAGAAATTTGTCTTTGACAAGGCTCCAAGTACAAATTTAAACACACAAACACAACAAATCTCAATTTGAAAATTTGAAATGTATTGATTTTCATTTCATGTCATTTCATTTATGTCAGAGAGGAAGTGTGTTTATAAGACCCCGTGTGTGATGTGGCTCTTTGTAGTACCATTGTAATTTTTGTGGCTCTTGGTCTCTGATTGGTTAGCCACCACTGTGATAAGGGAATTGATAAAGAATCACATCAGACGAGCAGAATCAATGAGGGCGTTGATCTCAATAAAATCTTATCAATACCCATCCCTACCCATCATATCTCTGAATGTGTCTCGTCATATTCTAAATGTCCCAATCATGTCCCCCTAGTTAGCGCTGAGGACCCTCCGATGGCGGTTGTCAGGAAGTTTGTCCATCTGTTGGACCACAGTGACCAGGACTTCCAGGAGGAACTGGAGCTGATGCGTCTCCGTGAGGAAGTGGTGACCAAAATCCGGTCTAACCAGCAGCTGGAGAACGACCTGAATCTGATGGACATCAAGATCGGACTGCTGGTGAAGAACAAGATCACGCTGCAGGAGGTGGTGTCCCACAGCAAGAAGCTGACCAAGAAGAACAAGGGACAGCTGTCCAACATGATGATGATGAACAAGCAGCGGGGCGGCCTGAAGGCGCTTAGCAAGGAGAAGAGACTCAAGCTGGAGGCGTATCAGTATCTCTTTTACCTGCTACAAGTAAGGCCAACACACATACTCAGACACATACACATGCTATGGGGTTCCAAGAGGGCCAAATAAGTTGAACAAACCTGAACCAGAAAGAAAGGAATGAAGACAAAGTTGGTTGACAGCACAACAACAACAAATGATTTTAAATAACACACTTTTTAGTGTTAAAAGCTTTTGCAACAAGCTTTCTGTCTATGTCCGTTTTGGCGCCCCCTGTGGCCGAATTAATTCCTTTTATGTCTTTTCTGATCTTTTCCTTTCTAGAGAGAGATGCTACCGCTTTCTTTCTTTCTTCAAATATGGTCATCATAACTCATTAACGTGTGTTTGTGCTGCTTCAGACCAACCCCACCTACCTGGCCAAGCTGATCTTCCAGATGCCGCAGAATAAATCCACAAAGTTCATGGACTCTGTGATTTTCACGCTGTATAACTACGCCTCCAACCAGAGAGAGGAGTACCTGCTGCTGAAACTGTTCAAGACTGCGCTGCAGGAGGAGATCAAGTGAGAGCCAGACCTGATCAATCCATCACCTACCCAAACCTGAATCCATCATAATATCTGTCGTACCTGTCCACAGGTCTAAGGTGGACCAGATGAAGGAGATCGTTACAGGAAACCCCACTGTCATAAAGATGGTGGTCAGCTTCCACCGTGGAGCACGGGGACAAAACGCTCTGAGACAGATCCTGGCCCCGGTCGTCAAGGAGATCATGGACGACAAATCCCTGAACATCAAGACAGACCCAGTGGATATCTACAAGAGCTGGGTGAACCAGATGGAGACGCAGACAGGAGAAGCCAGGTGAGAGGAAAAACTCAGGACAGATCAAAGTCCAAGCTTCAGAGACTCTACAGACTAAGAGAGTGTGTCAGAGAGTCTCGTCCCATCATCTCTTCCCTGTGTTTGCCTGTTTGATCATCTTCTATGTGTCTGGTTTCTGTTGTCCTCAGTAAGCTGCCCTACGATGTGACACCTGAACAGGCGATGGCACATGAGGAGGTGAGGACGCGACTGGAAGCCTCCATAAAGAACATGAAGAACATCACAGACAAGTTCCTGTCGGCCATCATCGTCTCTGTGGACAAAATCCCGTAGGTCCTACATTCAAAGAGTCTGTCTTCTGTCAGAGTCTGTAGGTTTCTCTGTATCAGTCTTTCTCTGTCCGTCTGGATGCCTCACAGATGTATTTTTGGACAGACCTAAAAAAGTGTTTTTTTGGTCACTCAGGTACGGGATGCGTTTCATCTCAAAGGTTTTGAAGGACTCCCTTCATGAGAAGTTCCCGGATTCTACGGAGGACGAGCTGCTGAAGGTCTGAAATTATTTTATGTGAACATGTTTCCGTTTTAAAGGTTTTTCTCTGCAAACACAGCCAGAGGACCCGGCCTTTGACCACCCCTTTGCCAGTCTCTGGATAGTTTAGTCATAATGGGCGAACTGGTCCTTTAAACCTGAACACTGCTCTTCTTCTCTTTTTATGAAAACAGTTCCCTGTCTTTCCTCTCATTTTCTGTTCCTGACTCTCTGCTCTCTTATTTCTCCTTCCTGTTTCCTGTTTCCATCTGTCCAATCAGCTGCAGCTCCTCTGTCGGTGCATCATCCTTCTCTATCTGCTGGCGTTAAGGCGAGTCACGCTGCTCTTCTCCTCCTCTTTCTCCACAAGCTAGAGCTCCTCCTCGGTCTCATAAAAAACAAATATGAAATGCACATCATTTCTTTAATGAAATTGTGAATGTGATGTCTTTTTTATTTTTCCAAAATTTGCATAAATAAAAAAAAAAGAAAATTTGAAAAAACTTGCAACAATTTCAAAAACTACAAAAATTTGAAAACTGAGCAAACTAATAAAAATCAAAACTTAAAAAATTATTATAATTGAAAAAAAAAATTAAAATAAAAAAATGCAAACATTAATAAAAAAATGAAACATGAAAATTTTGCAGTTTTGAAAAACAAAATTGAAAAAAGGCTACAACAAAATTATTAAAAACTTCTGCGAAATACTTTGACATCTTAAAAATTTTAAAATCTATTTTGAAAATAATGCAAAAATTCCAAACATTTGTGAAATTTAAATTTCTTTGCAGGTTGCAGACCATTGTTATGTATCTTTCTTATTTTTAGATCAACACAACCACTGAAAATCAGTCTGACTTATTTATTTTTCACTAAATATAATTCATTTATCAGATGACTAATCCGTAATCTTAAAAATGAGACTGATTAATCTATAATCTAAGAATAAAGTCGAATTATTTTGCAATCTGAATCTGTTCTGAGCCTTAAAATTACCATGTGTAAAATCACAGATTATGTCTTTAATAAATCAGTGATTTAATCTTTAAATGGTCCCATTAAGCTTTGTTTTATGCTGTGATGATTTTAATGTATTGTATTCTGCGTCCTCAGATTGTGGGTAATCTGCTGTATTATCGCTACATGAACCCCGCCATTGTTGCGCCTGATGCTTTCGACATCATCGAGGTGTCAGCGGGCGGTCAGCTGACCACCGAGCAGCGACGAAACCTGGGCTCTGTCGCTAAGATGCTGCAGCACGCTGCTTCCAATAAGATGTTCCTCGGCGACAACGCCCACCTGAACCCGATCAACGAGTACCTGAGCGCCTCCTACCTGAAGTTCAGGTGTGATGATTCTTTCAATTCTGACTTCACCTCCTCTTCATCATCTTTTTCTGTCCTTTTATATTCTTCTTCTTCATCATCATGATCATGCTGTCTCCCTCGTCTTCCTCTTCATCACAGGCGTTTCTTCCTGGCGGCGTGTGACGTCCCGTCTCTGGAGGATAAATTCAACGTGGATCAATATTCTGACCTGGTCACCGTCACCAAGCCGGTCATTTACATTTCCATTGGAGAGATCATCAACACTCACACGGTGGGTGGAGTCAGAGCGCTGAACAACATGATCAAATATGAAACCATCATTTACTGTTAGATCTGACTCACTGACGCCCCCTGTCCAATCAGACTGCATCTACAGTTCTTTATTTGAATATCATTTATAGATGGACTCACAGACTTTCTGCTTTCCTTCCTTTAGCTGCTGCGCTGACTGTTTTTATTTTTTTAATATGTATTCATATTCTTCTTTGACTTTCTGATGTTTTCTTCCTGCAGCTGCTGTTGGACCATCAGGACGCCATCGCTCCTGAACACAACGACCCAGTCCACGAGTTGTTGGAAGACCTGGGTGAGGTTCCTACAGTGGAGTCTCTGATTGGTAAGTCCGGGATTGTTTGTGATTTAAAGTATGGTGGAAGAAAGACATGGAACTCTGAGGCTCTTAAAATAATGCAGATTTGTTGTTTGTGGCCGTGTGCTTGTTTTTGCTGTTGATTTAACTCTACTGTAATGTTGGCTCATCCTTACAAAGTTGAATCTGAATATTTTTACTCTCTGCTAATCCCTGTGGTGTCAACTCCTCTTTCTATTTGTTCAGATGTCTCACTGCAGTACTGAACTTTCAGTCTGTACTCTCAGGATTTATTCTCACTGTCGCTAAACTGTTTATCGGGCTTCTGGTTGAGTTTAGTGTTGAGCTGACATTGGTGTTTCCGATCAGATTCCTTTACAGCAACAATTTAAAGGGGCTGTGAGGAGAAAAAAAAGACTCCTTTGATTAATTTTGTAGTGATGGTGGCCTAATTGGAGACAGAAAAAGGACAGGAGAGCAGAAGAAAGCTAAACAGGGCAGAGATAGAGCACGAGCTAAAAGCTACAGCAGAAGCTAAAAGCTAAAGCACAGGCTAAAGGCTAAAACATGAGCTAAAGGCTAAAACAAGAGCTGAACAGTCTCCATTCATTTCCAAAACAAACACATGCCTTGTTAAGAGTCACATCTTTACAAGTGTGCATGCGACCCGGGGACCATGGTGTCGCTGCAGTCCGCTTCAAACAGATCCTCCTCACAGTCCCTTTAAAGTCTTAATATTACAATAACAGTTTTTCAGTCTTTAGCTATCTGTCTGATGTGTACCTGTTTATCTTTGCCCAGGTGAGAACCCTCTTCCTCCTGACGATCCAAACAAAGAGCTGATGGGAAAAACTGAAGTTTCTCTCACTCTCACCAACAAGTTTGACGTTCCTGGAGAGGCGAACGCCGAGATGGACGCTCGGACACTGCTGCTCAAGTTAGCTCAGATTCAGATCTATTAGATTATGTTCAATAAATCATCCCATTAACCGGATCATTGAGTTAATTGGATTTTGAGATAAATGCCTTTAATATTTTTGGTTTTTTTTCCGCTGGTGTTTAGCACAAAGAGGCTGATTGTGGACGTGATCCGGTTCCAGCCGGGTGAGACTCTGACTGAAATCCTGGACTCCACAGCAGGCCCTGAACAGGTGGGCAACTAGATCCTGAAACTAAGTCCAGATTGATCGATGGATGGATGAATGGATAATTTTTAGATCTCCAAAATCCCATGTACAAGATGAGAAGAGCAAAAAGTTGTAGCATCCACAAGGGGGCGCCAAAATCAACACAAACAAAAACTTTCTTGACTGGTTTCACTGAGTCTCTTAAAAATCAAACACATCTTCTCTTTGTGTGTCAAATTTGGAAAAAAAAATATTTAATTGTTTTTCTGTAAAAGAAACAATCTTTTCTTTGTTTGTTTTGCTTTCTTGTGGGGAAACAGGAAGCGGAGTACCAGCGAGCGATGCAGAGGAGGGCGATCAGAGATGCAAAGACTCCAGAGAAAATGAAGCAGGTGAAGCCTGTGGTTGACGACAGTTTGACTCTGCAGGGGAAGAAAGACAAGATCCGGAGCAATCTGCAAAGACTGGCAGAGCTGGGGAAAGTCCACCCCCAGAACCGCTACCAGGACCTGATCAACGACATTGCCAAGGTGAGAAATCACCAGATCATCTGAGACGCCAAGTATAAAGAGATGGAATATACGACCAGTTAAAACAATCTGTGCAGAGAAGGAATCTAATTCTTTGCTTGCCACTGTGCATTTGTGTGTTTCAGGACATCAGAAATCAGAGGCGTTACCGTCAGCGCAGGAAAGCTGAGCTGGTCCGTCTGCAGCAGACAAACGCAGGCCTCAACTCAAAAACCAACTTCTTTAACGTTCAGATCGACTCATACAATCAGTACATCAAGACCTGCATGGACAACCTGGCCAGCAAGAGCAAGTAAGGACTTTTTATACAAACTTAATTTACAAGAGTTTGAAACTTTACCTATGACAGTCACTTAACTTACAGTTTTAAACTTTATCTGTAGCATCAGAAACTTTATATATATTATTATAAACTCTTTTGAGGAGATAAGAGTTTGTCTTGTTGTAGTTCTGTTTGTTGTAGTTTTATTTTACCATTACTCACTATGATGTGTCTTCTGTCCTAAGGTTGTCAAAGAAACCTGGAGACAACAAGGCAAAGAAGAGTAAGCAAGTGTCTCAGAAGTACACGGCGTCTCGTCTGCATGAGAAAGGTGTCCTGATCGCTATCGAAGACCTGCAGCCCAACCAGTGAGTGTTAATCTACTTTAACCTGTGCCCTACAAAAGTTTCATGCATGTCAGGATCCAGTTTGCTTTCATAGATCTGATCACTGCTGAGGTTTAAATAATAGTTCCCTGTTTCTTTCTTCACAGATTCAAAAATGTGATTTTTGAGATTTCACCGTCAGAGGCTGTTGGAGTGTTTGACGTGAAGGCTAAGTTAATGGGAGTTCACCTGGAGACGCTACAGCTGGAGTATCAGGTACTGACACTGCTGACTAAAATTAAATTAACTTCACTCAGATCTCATACTAAGAGCACTGATGAAGCTTCTGTTACTCCTGATTATCACAAAATTTCACATATGTGATGCATTTATTAGCTGCAGGTTGAAGCGATATACCTGTAAACTGGCTTGGTATTAAATTCTTATGGGATTAGAATAACCTGGGTTCTGTTTGTTTCTCAGGATCTTCTGCAGTTGCAGTATGAAGGCGTTGCTGTGATGAAACTCTTCGATCGAGCAACCATCAACGTCAACCTGCTCATTTTCCTGCTGAACAAGAAGTTTTATGGGAAATAATGACAAAAAAAACGGCTTCAGACTCTGATTTAAGATCCAAATCAGATTTTTGTTTTGTCGTAACCTGAACACGTTCCTCTTTGCACTTCTCTGTCTATGCAAACCCCTGATCTTTATTTTATTCTGCTTGAGATTTTCTTAGACAAGTCTGTCTGTAGCTGCAGTCACATGTTAGTGTTTGTATGTTTATCTTTAAATATTGGAAACATCTCATGCATGGGCTTGGATCATTATAAAAACATCTGTTTTACGTACAAAGTCATGTTTGGTGTCTTTTGTTAGTCCTCTTATTTTATCTGCTTCAAGTGAGAAATCAAAAAAGAGAAATTATTATTATTACTATTATTATAAATGCAACTATCATTAAAATAATTTTACTTTTAACATTTGTATGATAATAACTACTGCTAGCAGTAATGGTAATAATGATAATAGTAATAATAATGACGGTGATGTTGATGGTTTTCTGCAGACGATGTTTGAAAACAAACTGAGAGTGGAGGATATTTCTTCCTGTTTTTTCTGTTTTAGATGAAATATACAGTAAGACGGTTTTGACAAATTTTAAATCAATCTATTTCTGCCCTCTGTTATTTTTTATTTCATTTTTTTCTTTTTTGATATTAGCATTTATCTTCTGCACATAAATGTTCCTCCATCAATAGAAAGAAATAATTCTGTTTTGATTCCTTTGATTTCTATCTTGTGATCTTTTTCTGAAGTGTTTCAGATGGTGCAGGTCTGTACGGGAGCCCAGAGGAGACAATTATAGCAGGATTAACTTCATAAAAATATGTTAAAGAGAAACACAAAGTTTTGTTCGTTTCCCATTTTATCTCTAATCTGTTAATATTTCATTGTGTGTATTATTAGAAAAACCTGAACAGATAATTTTGTTGTATTTGTGTCAAACAGCATCTCTGATACTTGCAGCTATCACTTCAGACCGCTGTCTCTGATGGACAAATGGACAATTTTCCAGTAGCTGTTTATCTCCAAAGGGATAAATGTGTCAGATAAATTTAAAACTAAGATTATCCACAATGCTTCATACAAACTTTTATTTATATAAAACAAAAAGTTTTGTGAGGAAATTTGATGTTTTTTTTAATTAAATAAATTCCAAAAATTGAACAGGAGTCATTCCTCTACTTTGTCTTTATTACATGGACTGAAGCATGGGGAATACTGTATTCTCAGTCAGTCAAATAACTGAATAACATTTAAATTGATTTAAATACCAGTAATAAACGCGAATGTGTTCATCATTTCAGTAGCTTGTGTACAAAATATCCCCACTCCTGTTTAAATTTATGTTTTCAACCTGTTTATATTATAATCATAGATTATAACACGTTTTTGTGAATGTACTGGCTCGACCTAGTGGAGGGTTCGGGTACTGCATGTTTGTTATACATGCTGTGACTCTGTCGCCGCCTGGTGGACGCTCCGGGAGCTCCGCAGTGACACACGGAGCTGTTTGTCTCGCTGTAGTTTGGGGGATTTGACCGTTCACTGGATCTGAGCTGCAAGTTCAGGCTGTGGGACGGACGCTAACGAGATAAAAACATTACCAGCAGCTTCCCAGAAGGCTTGTGGCCGAGTAGCGGTGGAGAAACGAGCTTTTTGTTCGGCTCGGTTCGTTTTTCTTCGTGGAGACGTCGTGTTGGAGTATGTCTCTGCTGTCCGTGGATTAACTCCTAAACTGAGATATTAATTTTTGTCGGAAATTGTGGATTACAACCAGCTTCATCTTTGGATATCTTCGTTGTATGGAGAGCGGTGTTTCTGCATTTCAGAGAGAAAATAAGTTAATATTGAGTGAGTCCAGAGGAGAGCCAGCGGACACTTGTTGAAATTTACCGAACAAACCTTTGAGCTTTGCTAGTGCTAGCTTTAACGTTTAGCTAAACAATCTCAGACAACAGACAGTTTAACCTTTAATCTATCTTAAATTCAGACTCTTTAATATTTAATCTCTGGGCTGTCTCGAACTCAGAGTGCTTGATGCCGACAGAGGCCGACCGGGGACGAGTTTTTAAAGTGTGTTGTTGATCATTGTCAGGGTGTCACAGGCAGAGCTAGGCTAACTGAGTTAGCTGCAGCTGTTATCCTCCGTTCACCTCTTTTAGCATGACAGCTAACGCTCCGTTAGCATGTACTGCTAACGTCATGCTAACATCACATTCAAACAGGTGTTTTACCTGTTAGTGTGTCAAGATGAGGTTATACCGGACAATAAGCTTCTCATGAGCAGTCAGTCGTTGTATTGATGATTTCAGAGCGATCGTATGAACCTACTTTGTATTTTTATTTACAATTTTGCTTTTTTTGATTCTTTGATCACAAGAAAACTTTTCCTGACGTTAGCTTAGCCCAGTTAGCTTCAGCTCACACAAATTAGCTGTGATTCTGCAGACGGACTCAGTTCACTTTGGACCGGCAGTATGTGTGTGTTCACCGTGTGATGAGTTTACTGACACGCTGAGAAACAGCCTCCATTCTCCTTAAACATTTCGAACTCTGTCTGCGGCCGTCAACATGTCCGGCTCCCCGGGCACCGGAGGCTCTAACCCCCGTAAGTTCAGCGAGAAGATAGCGCTGCACAACCAGAAGCAGGCGGAGGAAACCCGGGCCTTTGAGCAGCTGATGACTGATCTGACAGTCTCCAGGGTAAATACACAACATTTCTCACATAATTCTGATTTTTTTTTTTTGGTGGACTTTCTGGATGAAGGTGTTGACTGTTATCTGGGACAAAGCTTCCTCTCTATCTGTATGTAATGAGCTGTTTGATTGACTTAGTCTGCTGACTGAGATCTCTGGTATTCAACCGACAACCAGAACTTCTAGTTTGTCTTCACACTTTCATTCAGCAGAGACCAACCCTGTTCAATATGGTCATAACCCTGACAGTGTAAGAAAACATTAACAACAGACAAGAGATCACTTGTCTTCATTCACAAAAAGTGATTATTCAAGAATAAAAATACGGAAGCGTATTGCATTCACTTAAAGAAAAAAAAAAAAAACTCAGGTTTTTCAGAGTAATTTATTCTTTGGCTTGTTTTATGTGGTAATAAATTTTGTTTTTCTGATTAAGATTGTTTTATTATTTTTTTGTTATAATTATTTCTGTTTTTATGAGTATTTTTTTGTGGTAATTAACTTTGTTTTTCTGATTAAGATTTATGTTATTTGTTGTTTTTTTGTTCTAATCATTATATTGGTTTGTTTTATGTTATAATTATTTCTGTTTTTATGAGTAATTTTTTTTTCTGTTTTCAGATTACTTTTTCCCTGTTTTTATAAGTAATTTTTTCCTGAAGTATCGAGCTACTTCGAAATACCGCGATAACCTCCAACCTGCTGTTTTTCGTGGTAATTTTTTCCTCCTGTTTTTAGGAGTAATTTTTTTCCTGAAGTATCAAGCTACTTTGAAATCCCGTGAGAACCTCCAACCTGCAGACGACTCCTGTGGATGTGTGGTGGCTCCTGTGTCCCGCACGGATCAGAGATCCTGTTCGGCACATAGAAGCAATGCATTTTTTTAATGCCACATCTTCGTCTATTCCTTAATTATTACATTGAACAATAGGCTTATATAAATTATAAGGATAAAGTCAAAAACATAACAGGGGTTTCATACCCTGTGTGCGACTAATACCTTACCTTTATTGACCCGGTACGGACTGGTAGAAAGTTAAGGACAAGGCATATATGTGCCGAACAGGATCTCTGATCCGTGCGGGACACAGGAGCCACCACACATCCACGGGCGTCGTCTGCAGGTTGGAGGTTCTCACGGGATTTCGAAGTAGCTCAATACTTCAGGAAAAAATTACTCCAAGATTCAGGAAAAAAGTAATCTGAAAACAGAAAAAAAAATTACTCATAAAAACAGAAATAATTTTAACAAAAAACAAACCAATACAAAAAAATATTAATCAGAAAAAACAAAATTAATTACCACAAAAAATTACCTATAAAAACAGAAATAATTTTAACAAAAAACAAACCAATAAAAAAATATTAATCAGAAAAACAAAATTACTTACCACAAAAAATTACTCATAAAAACAGAAATAATTATAACAAAAAACAAACCAATAAAAAAAATATGAATCAGAAAAACAAAATTAATTACCACAAAAAACAAACCGAAGAATAAATTACTCTGAAAAACCAGAGTTGTTTTTTTTTCTTTAAGTGAATGCAATACGCTTCTGTATTAAAGTGATAATTAAAAAAAACCAAAACCCTAAAAGGGTGATTTAAATTAATCTCCATCATGGTAATTTAAAGTGATAACTTAAGTTTAAAATGATGAAGTTGTTGAATACTGCACCACAGTCTGCACCAGAATTACAGAGATGCTGCCATCTTTCCAAAGGGCCATACACCATCATTGATATCCTGCACGTTTCTATAAATGAAGAATTTTCCATTTTTTGTTTACTGCCTTAAACACATTCAAATCTGCTCCTTCCTGGTAACAATGTTGAATGCACTCACTGTTGAACAGAATACTATACTGGAACCCATCCACCTCCCAGCCCATCTCCAGTTTCCCTGTAACAGTGTGTGAGAAATCTACGTCCTTCCTTGTGATACAATCACATTAGGCCAGTCTTTGAGATTCAAATGTTGCCCTTTGTGCAGTCTAATGAAGAAATGCCCGGATGAACCGATGAATGAATCTGATTTGCCTCCAGATTACAGCTGACGATTGGCTCTGTTCACCTTCTCTTGGCAGAACAAGTCGCCTTCTGTTTTCTGACAGGAAGTTGTTGTGGTGGCTCGCAGCAGTGTGTTGGTTTGAAGCCATGCTGATTGTTTCCTAGAGTGTGTCCCTCTTTTTGCAAGCCTGTATGTCCTCTATCATAGTTAATATACATTCATTTATTTTGTAGGAGCTGTGGTTTGGTTACTGTCTCTGTTTCATTCACATCATGTATGCCAAGGGATAGGTACCTTTCACATTTAGAAATTAGTGCTGAACGATTTTGGAAAATAATGTAATTGAGACTTTTTTTGAGCAATATTGTGATTGTGATTTTGCATGTGATCTTTTTTGGGTGGGAGTTTTTTATTCTGCATTATTCACTAAATGCAAGTTATAAATCATTTTATAGTATGACCCACACAACAAAGGAAACTGTCAACATATAAACAATCCTTTCCTGTACGGCCAGGCCTGAAGTGAGATTAATTGTTATAAATAACATATCTTTATTTATCTGCAATCAGAGCAGAATATTGGCCGATTGATTTCACTTCAAGCCTTGTACATGTGTTACTTTAAATGAAATCAGGGATCAAAGCACTGCACAACAACAGGCCTGGTATGAACGATTGTATGAAAAATTAATATGATTTCTCTTTTCTAAATAAAGTGCAGTAATGTATATAAGAGCAAATCTGTGGCTCAACCACTGAAATATGTCAACCTGTGTGTATTGCATTTTTTAATTAAAATAGAAAAAGGAAAACTGACATTTTACTGTCCTCCAGTTGTCTTTAAGAGTAACAAACCATACAGAATTAAGTTTACGAGGGGTATAGCTCTGCCAGCCACAATCATTCTACTGTATAGATCTCTGTGGCTCACAGGATTTTTTTTCTGCCAGAAAAAAACAGCATATTGACTTTTGCTGGTCTTAAAGGGGCTGTGAAGAGTTTGAGAGTGATCTTAAAAAAGCCTTCCCTCTTGATATATGCCTGATTGTGATCCACACTTTAAAATGAGATTGTCTGCACCATTATTAAAGGTTACAGGTTATTTTAAATTGCTACTTCTTAGCTTCCAGTTCAGGTCGACCAGGACTGGATTGATCCACGGCACGTCAAGGTCTCTATGACAACAACACGCCAGCTGACGAAGTTTTGTGGAGAGGAGAGAGATCTGTGTTTTTCTCTGCTGAAAAACAATTTCTGTGATTGATTTTGTCGTGATGGTGGACACAGAGCTTAACTGCGAGACAGAAAAAGGGCAAATGAACAGAACGTGACACAGCCAGAGCTAAGGACTTACTAGCATTTAGCTTGGGCTATATTGCTGTATAACACAGGGGCTACGCTGTTTGTAACATTGTTCATTCCAACCCACAGTCAGCAGTTATTCTGCAGTGGTCTGTTCAAACTTGAGAGTAGGGATAGGTACCGAATTAGGTACTTTTATAGGTACCGACCGAATTCTGTCAAAAGTACCGGGTACCGGTTCACATAGAATCAAAAGGTACCATGTTTAGGTACCTAAATGCATTCTTGTGACTGTGAGGGAGTGGAAGAGTAGGAGATTTTCCATGCTGGACATGAACACAGCATTGCAAAGTTATATATTGAAGAATAAATATGTTAAGTTGAAAAAAAAATATATTTTATTATTAAACAAATTGATATTTTTTACCACATAAACACAAAAAGTACCAAAAATTGGTACCGTTGAGTACAGGTATCGATTGCCAGGTACCGGGTAGCTCTGCTTGGTAGATGACTGGCAGGACATAGCTAACTAGGATTTACTAACACTACACATTATGGACATGTCTTAGAGCATTGGGCTGCCATTTGCACTAAATATAAACGGCTACTAAACTACCCACAAACTGACAATGTTTACTTGTTGTGACATTAGCCCACAGATACCTCAGAACACCAATACTGGTATACAATGTCTGCTTGATGTCACCTTTCAAATCGTACCCCGTTGGCGCAGCATGTTGTATCCAGTAAAAAGTGTTCTTGAATAAAGAAAATGTGTTTAATACGATTGCCATTTAATTTCAAAACAAACACACGCCTCGCTTAAAGTAAATTACGACAGTGTGAAGAGACTCCGGGCCACAAGGTGGCAAGGGAGTGCAATTAAAACAGATCCTTCTCATAGCATTTTTAACTGAGCCATCTAAGAGGTGTGGTGTTGCACTACTGCCCCCTACTGGATAGGAGTGTTAACCAGCATAAACAGAAAGTGACTGAAGAAGTAAATGCTTTGAAAATCAGTCCACAGTTCAGTCCCTGCAGACTCCAGATCAAAAGTTAACTGAGTGTTTGTTGTCCTGCCTTCTGACTGACAGGTGCAGTTTCAGAAGGTCCAGCAGCTCCGGCTGTCTCAGTCCCGGACTCAGTACTATGGAGGCTCTTTGCCCAACGTCAACCAGATCAGCAACACCAGCGCTGAGTTTCAGGTGAGACCTGGTCTGAATAACCTGCTGGTAAAAAATGACTCTGTAACTATACTTCAGTTTCATGGAGATTTAAAGGCCAGACTTACTGCTCGTCTCTGATTGTTTCACTTGTAGTATTGTTCAAAATCATGAAACATGTATTAGTTGTTAAGACCTATGTACAGTGCAAAAGGTGAACCATTTTCAGAAATGGAAAAAGAATTTTTAACCCTCATCTATTATCTATTTTTTCTATGATTGAGAGAGGACAGGACAGTGGTTCAGAGGAGGAAACTGGGGAAGAGTAGGTGGGACACACAGGAAAGGGGATGCTGGCTGATGCTGGCTCTGAACCTTCTGTGGTTTGGGTTAGGGCTAGCTTAACTAAGTAAAGCTGCCAGAAAATAACACCCTGTTAAAAAGATGTTCCTGTCAGCGATTAATAATTCATATTTCAGCCTAGCTGTGAAAGTTTAGATGTTGATCTTTTCGTTCTTTTCATTAAATGATGCATTTTGCCTTTGAGGGGAAAATTGTTTTTGGTCTCATCAAAGCTCTGACTGTTTTACTGAATCATTTGTACACAGAAACATCAGTCTTTGGTTAGTAACCGTCCTGTTTGAACTAAATGTGGTGATATTTGGTGACAGTGTTTCTTCAAGCAAACAATGAAGTGTTTTAGAAGAAACAGACTTTGAGGTGTTAGAGTCATTGTTGGTCTTAAAAGCATCATAACATTGCTCTGAATCACAGGAGTGAAAACAAGTTTCTGTTCAGAGCATTAAATAATTTATGTGCTAACTGAAAACAGAAAGAATAAAAGATGAGAGCAGGGTTTTTCGTCTTCTTCTCTCTGAATGTGTGTCAGCTCTCCAAGGACTGAGCATGCTGGGAAACAGATCCTAGAGAACAAGGCAGGAAAAAAATCAACAGACCGACTTAGTTTCTCTGTTTCTGTCCACTTCACAACAATGAGAGCTCTCTGATCTCTCTTTGATTAAAAATATAGGGTTGACTTTAGTTTAATAGATTTCATCTGTGCCACTTTAAGAGCGGGCTGTGTTAAACGTAGTTTTGTAGAGTTTTTCCACAAGTTTTTGAGGTGGTTTCAACATGTTCTTTTAATTATCACAGGTCATTATTCATAGGTGAAAGTAACTGATGGTTGGGTCAAAATGAAAAATGAATTCAACTTAAATGATAAAGCTTAACCTGAAAACACAAGCCTGATGTTTGTTCTTCACATTCATCTAAGGCTTCCTCTAAAAATTTTAGTTGTTGTTTTTTCTAAATCAAAAACACCTGCATTAATTCAGATTTCAAAATGACAATTTATGTTTTTTTTTTTTTTTCAATCAAAGATGTTTACTCTATAAAGGAACCCTGACCTTGTCTTAAGTTTAAAGCACATGCCAAACCCTTGTGGTTAGCATACATCATTATAACTGCAGCTTCAGAGTAGAATTTCAACTTTCATCACAGAAACATATCACAGTTAGTCTTTTTAAACGATACTGAAAACTCCAAATTAGAGCCTGACCAATTAATCAGGCCGATTATGCCTGTCACCAATTAATCGACATTGGCCAAAATGTAGCTGATTATAAAAACTTTTGCTCCACGGAGATTCTGTGGCTCCTGCTCCTGTGTGTCTGTGTGTTGGGCTGCACACTGCCCGAGTGCCCGCCCCCTCTGTCCAACATTATGTAATGTAAGACTATAGAATGACATATTAACATCGTGTAAGTTGCTTTTTTGTGAGATAAACAGAGATAAATTCTACTGTTATTTCACACGTCCACCACGTTTTCATACTTACTGTGTTTAAAGTTTGACTTATTTATTAAAGGTGTTTACAGCTTGTTCTTATTTATCATTGGTTTACACTACAGTCCTTATGTTGACAGTTTTATAATTAAAGTTACTTGTTTTAATTTAATAGTGTTCTGTCTCTGTCTTGAATCATATTGGTATTATAAGGATTTGTGATTATATACAGTATATATCCCGTGTACATCAATGAATTTATTATATATATCAGCCGATACATGGGACATCGGTTGATATATCGGATATTGGCCGATATATTGGATATCGACTTTTCTTGCCCCCAGTATCGGTATCGGCATCGGCCCCAAAAATCCCATATCGGTCGGGCTCTACTCCAAATGTCTAAATACTTGCAGGCTTATGGCTTCATAACTATGGCAAGATTCCAAACAGCTTAGAATATTGCTATAACCACTTTGAGACACTAGATGGACTACTTGAATGAATAATACAGTACACAATGTCACATGACATGCAATTTTTTCCTATTTCTGCATATCAGAACCAGAATTAGAACTATTTTATTGATCCCCGAGGGGAAATTACATTCCAGTTTCATTCCTACCAAGACACATAGAGACACAGTGGCATGGAAATACAGGAATGGGAGAACTGTGGAAGCAGCTATCGTGCCCAGCGCCCCGTTATAACAGATATGAAATGAAAACATGGGGGAGAAGACACCTAGAGACATCCAGATCCAGTGACCAATAACATATTTTTTCACCTATAAACTCAATGTAATGTTGTTGACCCAGAAAACCAGTAAAGCTACTTTTTGTACAGAGGAAATTCACAGGAGGAATTGATAAGGGAATCGATAAAGAATTGGGTTGATAAGCAGAATCAATAAGGGCATTGGTAGTGACAAAATCTTATCAATGCCCATCCCTATTCCTATCAACATTGTTCTGGAAATCATTGTTGATGGTTATTGTAAGGAGTAATTAAAGTAAACATGATCATACACATTTTATGATTGTGGTTAATATTATGATGTAAAGGTGAGCTGTGCAGGTGTGTTGTTCCGTGAGTTTGTATCAAACAAATAGCTCTTTGTCCTTCTCAGAACCTTTGAACTAACCCCCAGTGCTAAAAAGGTCGGTGACCCCTGCTATATGTGTTTAACCACAGTGCCCTTCCTCTGCCAAAGTTCACTGTGAAACTGGTTTCTGATTCTCAGGCTGGATTTCCTTCAGGACTGGATTCTGTCAGAGGGACACGTCACCACGGGCTGGTGGAAAGGGTACACAGAGACCGAAACCGCATCAACTCCCCCCATCGCAGACCCATCGACAAGCATGGCCGGCAGATATCCTTCACAGCGGGTTACAGCAACCTCTGATCAGCTGATCTGATCAGGGCGCCAAAGTGACAGAGCTGTGTGTGTGTGATGGATGTTGGAACACTGGTTGATCTTTTATGAATTTTGGTTTTGTTTTATCATTAAAAACACATTTTCTGATGTGGCTCACAGAGTGTTTCTGAAACTTCTGGTTCTGTAAAGTCATTTCTTTAACTGAGACCTACATGGAGAGCTCTCCCTATGGAGCGGTCTACCTGTCTCCTCCTCTGGACAACAGCTGGAGAAGGTGAGTGACACACCTGTTCACCTGCTGAAAAAAAGCTTCTTCTTGCCTTCCTCTGACAGCAGGATGTGATAAGTCCTCTTTCCTGGCTTGGCCCTCCCTCCCCGCCTGCTTTTTTTGTCTCTGTCCTTGTGTTCTGTTACAAACAGATTGGAAATGTTAGGTGACCTTGTTTGTCAGGACGCAGCGTACACAGCCAGCGAGCAGCAGAAGAAGTCAGCTTTATTTGTGTGTTTTTGTCAATTTTTCATGTTATGTTTGGTTGGATGGTGAGATTCTGATCACATTGGGTCTATTGATGATGGGTGGAGGTCATCGTTTCACTCTGTGTTTTATCCTTAACCTTGCTTTGCTGCTCTGTATCAGTCTGACTAACCTCATGGACTGACAAATGTGAGAGGTACTCAGGCAGTCTCTGACATCCCTTTAGGTTCAAATATGGTTCTTCTTTGTGATGAAATGCTGCAGAAAATCAACATCTCGACTGAAAAAATATCAGAATACGTGAAAAAAATGTGTGATGGACCCTCAGGGCTTGGTTACACTGTACTGTCCTTACCATGCCCAAGCTTCTACCCTAAAGTCCACGGCACACTTCATGCACAAGTATAAGCATGTGCACACAACAAGGGCATGAGGCATAATCACATATAATCGCTGCGTCCACTTCTCTTGACAAATGTTTCAAACAATAGGGGAAGAAAAATATAAATGAGACTGTGCTTCATGATGCCATGATGATGTAAGCAGGCCATGGGTGTCCCTTAAGTCTGGTTCATATTGGAGCAGTGTGACTCAGGCCCTACTGGCCAGTGGGAGAGCAAATATAGCTGGAGTATGGTACAGTTGACCAGTGAAGGATGGATACCTCTCTCATTTGAAACAATACGGTACCAATATCTGGTACCTGGCAATTGGTATTAGTACTCAACCGTACCAATTTTTGGTACTTTTGTGTGTTTATGATGTAATACAGGGTGTCCGTGGGGTCTTAAAAAGTATTTAAAGTTGATAAATCAGTTGTGGGAAAATTAAGGCCATTAAAAAGTATCAAAAAGTCTTAATCCTAATGTTATGAGTTATTACATTTTATTCATATTCAATCCATGGATATTTATTTTCCTCCTTGCGACTGTTACAAACTAACCCGACACACCTTTGAACTTTCAAAAATAACCACACCTGGTGATTGGACGATCATGCTGCTCATCACACTCATCACGGACCAGCGTGAGGATCTAGAAAAAGCTTTAGCATCTCAAAATATTTCACTCTAGATCATAAGAGTTTCTCAAGCCTCCTGAGAAAATGTCTCAGACTTTTGAGGACCTGGCAGGGTTCCTGCGGATCCTTGAAAAGTCTTAAAAGGCATTGAATTCATAATTCTAAAAATAAGGCCTGAATTGGCATTAAAAAGTCTTAAATCCAAATTTCAAAAGTCTTAAAAATTTGAACACATTGGTAAGATTTATGTTCATTTGAAGTAAAAAAAAATATTTAGTAACATTTATCTATTTTTCTAAATAATTTCCTCATTTACTTTCGTGGCAACATCGAGTAATCACAATAGTGGAACTAACAAAACGGTGATGTGGTTGCACCAGGAACTTTTAAAGCAGACGCATGTCTTGGTTCTACTTAGGTTGCCTGGAGAGAGAAAAAAATGAGGGAAAATTGGCAAAAAAATCCAAAAGTGGCTTTGAAAAATTGATTGTGGCAGCAAAATTAAGAATTAAATTTGAAATTAAATTTAAAAAAACATGTAAAAATTCCAAAAATGGTTGTGACAGTGGCCAAAAAAATCGGGGCAAAATAGGCATAAAGTTGTAAAAAAAATGGGGTTAAAAAAAGGTAAAAAGTGATTTTTTATGTAAAATAAACATTGGGTTAAAGTTGCCTCCAACCCAGGTAATTCATAAGGTGTTTTTGTTTGTTAGTTTTTTTTGTTTCAATTGAGGTTCATTGTCGACTTGTTTTTAAATTTGATTCCCAACTTCATTAAAAAAGTCTTAAAAAGTCTTAAATTTAGCTTAGCTTGAGCTGTAGGAACCCTGCCTGGGATCTTGGATTCTTACAATTTAGAGAAAGCTTCCCCTGATCTCAGCTGTTTTGCAACAAATTTTCTTTGTCCAAATCACCTTTTTAATGCAATGAGATAAGGTATTTATCGATACAGTTTTGTAACACTGTTGTTTCAGACTTGACAACAAGCAAAGTTGAGATTTTGTGAGGCACAGGCTATACATAACGCTAGCAGCCCAACATATCCGTAGGCTAATGTGACAAACTCAGTTTGTACAGTAGTTTAGTTGCCGTCCGTATGTAACGCTGATAGAAAGAAAATAACACAATCTTAAGCACATGTCCCAAATTTTGACGATGAAATAAATTGTTTTTTTCTGTAAGTTGGTCTTGAATAACTGCTGTTACTTTTTGAGAGAATGGGAATGTCATTTAACCCGCCTTTAGTTTTATTTATTCTTTCAAGCTTTATTCCTTCTCATTTTACCTAATTCATGTTAAAATGCAAACTCCAACTGTAGTTTAGTAATAGTAGTAGTAGTAGAAAAGATCGGTTGCTAACAACAGCTTAAAGTCACAACAAGGTCTTAAAACTTTTTGAAAGGTTTTTAAAAAAGTCTTAAACAGGTATTGGATTTAACCTCAGGATTTCAGCATATACCCTGTAATAAATGATTTGTTTAATAATAAGATCCAAATTTTTTTTAATGTAATACTTTTATTATAAGTAAACTTGCAATGTTGTGTTCATATCCAGTATGGAAAATCGCCTACTCTTCCACTCTCTCACAGTCACAAAGATGCGTTTAGGCACCAAAACATTGTACCGTTTGATTCGGTACTCAATACTACAGACAGAATTCGGTTGGTACCTGTCAAAGTATCTAACTTGGTACCCATCCCTACCTGATGGATTTCATTATTTATCTGGCCTTCTGGTTTTGGGAATCAAAGACATCTCTCGGATCCTTCAGGTTCATATGTTTGTCTTTCCTGACGTGTTTAATTGAACCCAGCACACACATTACACGTTTCTGTGGGAGGGGCTGAGGTAGGACTCCTGAGGACCTTCAGCAGCAGTGTTTTACAGTTTCTTGGGCTGAAGGCATGTCTAAAATGCAGGATCAGATCAGTTCTCTCAGCCATTAAACATTGGTCCAGCTGCTGATAGTCTTTTCTGTCATCTTTATTCCTTCCTGCAGTGAGGCAGGTGTTCAGCTGGCTTCAGATCCCTCATCTGGAATTTACTTGTAGCGTAGCGGTGAGAATAAGACTGCAAAGTGTCTGAGAGAGGACCTCTGATAGTAAACTGGTTCCCTGTGGTCTCTTTAGTCTGTTTCAGGGTCAGAGTCCCACGCTCTCCTCCTCCTCCTCTGTTCAGACATCTTTGGGCTGTTTTTCTGAACCAGCCTCTCTGGGGATGGAGTCTCAGAGAAAGCTCTCTGTGGAGGTTTTGGAGGAATGAAGAAAACTCTTACACTTCCTGCATTAATCCGCAAGAGATTTTATTCTCCATCGAGGCAATCTGATGTCTGGTCTCCATTTCTGCTCATTAAGACTTTCCCATTAACCTGGGCTGAGTGGTGTTTTTATTTAAAGACCAGCTCCTGCAGACTGAAAACACCAGCTTTAAGTCAAGACTAAAATTGTTTAGAAGCAGTCAGCTGGTTTAACCTGAACACCCCTTCCTGTCTCAACTTACTCTAACCTTCTGTAACACTTCTCTGTTTTTGCTGAACCCTAACCTTTGAAGAGGACACACCAGTCCCTGCAGACAGCTCAGCTCTACCGCATTGTTTAGCTCACCCTAAGAAAATCAACATCTCGTGTTCCCTTGGCACTGATCAGCTGTTCATGTGGATGACGTCTGACTCTTTGATCTCTTGTTTTTATGGTTATGTGCCGTCGTTAAAGATGAATTCTTGTTGATAAATCTATCTTGGCTCAGTCTTTTGCAGCTAACGGCGTTGGTTGATCAGGTAAACATGGTGTTGAGTCATTCAGTAATAAAATAATTGAGCTGAAAACTTCCTCTGAAGGCGCTCTATCTAGGGCTGTAACTAACAGTTATTTTAGTAATTGATTACTCTTGCGATTATATTTACGATAGATCAATGAATCGGGGGGGGGGCATAATAGTAAAATTCAAAAAACCAAACATGCGTTGTAATTGTTGTTGATGACTATTATTATTTTTTTTAAGATTCATACAAAGAAACAACATATTTAAACATAGTTTGAACTGACCACATGCTACATCTATAAAATATAACAAATGACATAAATGTATTGTCACTTAAAGAATCAACAGTTTGGGCAAAATAACAGAAAATATATTATGTCTTCAGATTAAGAACTTAGTGCACCAAAAAGGAAAATAATTGAAAATGCGTCCTCAATTTTTTCACCTGCAGGTCAAACAGTTCACCCCCTCTGCCCTACCACTATCTGAAGCAGCTAACGCTAATGCCAAGATTAATGAACTGGTTTTCAAATGGGGTGACATTTTGATAAAAAGACAAAACGAGTCCTGAAAGACATACCATGAGTTTCACAACATATAAAAGGAGTGTATGTGAGATTTTGTAGCTCACTGATGAGCTCCCGCGCTCGTCATCGATGATCCCAACATGTTTGCTTTTTAAGTGCTGGATTATTGCAGTCGTACTACTGTGCTATACAAGGTCATTTTTGCAGATGTTGCAGTGAACACACAGTGTACTTTTACTCAGCGTGAAATACTTCCAAACTCTGCCATTATTCGTGTGTTTACTTGTTTCCCTCACCTGCTGGCTTGGCTTCTCCTCCGCCACGCTGGTCTGTTTACATATGGCACATACAGCCCCATGGCCCAGGTAATCTACACTCCAGTACAGCAGATGGCGGTAATGCACCTTCAGCGAGTTGCCAACCGCTAAATAATCCAACAAAAAGGAAGAAGACAAATACACTGAAGACAAACTAACTGAGCTGCAACTAACGATTATTTTTAATGTCGAATAATCTATTGGTTATTTTTTTGGATTAGTCGATTAATCACGGTTATTTTGTGTTTCAAAATAATTTGGCCTTTGAATTGTGCAGACCTTTATAACTCAACCTGTGTGTTGCATTTTCACTGCATTTACCCAGAGTTAGGTTCTCACCTCTGATTGGTCAGCCCTGTGTCATGTTTGTTTGTTTGTCTTTATTTCATTCATGATGACAAAAAATTTATATAAGTACAATATAAAAAAACCCAAATTCAAAATGAATCTCAAAATGAATGAAACAGGTAACAAAAAATTAAGTTGTTGTTCGCAGTGTTGGTAAGACCGCTTATTAGTGACTTTGGGCTTATTTTCTCATATTTATTTGCTCATTGGGGTTTGCTTTGCTTTCTGTATGATCCCCCCGGACTCTCTCCCAGCTCTCCAAAACAAAGCGTCAAGTTTGATTTCTCTACATGGGCTACTTCCACTTTTCTCATGCGCACTTCTCCTCCCTGCTGAGTGTTACCTGTGCAGTGTGAGCTTGAGAGTGAGAGCTCCATCGGATAAATGTCCTCTCTTTTAAAATGTTAGGGGAGTTTTGACACTAGTTTGTGACTCAGATCCTGAAAAACTGACAGAGAGTGAAGGCTCTCTAAATCACGTTATGAGGTGCTAAACAAAGGAAGCTGTCAGGCCGTCCAAACTGGAGATTCAGAG
Organism: Halichoeres trimaculatus; assembly: GCF_033239565.1. Classification (NCBI taxonomy): domain Eukaryota; kingdom Metazoa; phylum Chordata; class Actinopteri; order Labriformes; family Labridae; genus Halichoeres; species Halichoeres trimaculatus. The sequence goes on along the minus strand of NW_027437181.1, from coordinate 6,164,317 downwards.
CCTCTGTCAGCGCTCAGTGCTGTCGGGGCTTAGAGATATTTCCTTATCAATATTCCTCATGTATGAACTTAGTGATCTTTTCCCATAAAAGTATCTTTTAATGTGGTGCCTTGTGCAGTAAACTGAAGTTACAGATGAGTATTACCTCCTGATATTTCATTTCACCATATGACAACAACAGTAAAAACAATAATACGACACGTCGTCTATTAAAAATTTCGTCCATGAATTTTTTTGTAGTCGACAAATCGATTATGTCGACTGATCGTTGCAGCCCTAAAACTAACACAGTAATGGCGCAGCACAGTGCAACGATTATGGAAAAAACGTTGATGCTTTTACTAATTGATTTTTATTGGTTTTATCGATTTTTTGTTGCAGCCCTAGCTCTATCATTTAACTTTTTTTGCTTGAACTTGTGAAACCTGAATAAAGTGTGTAAAACTGCGGCATTCATTGAGGAGCTCTGGATGATGAGTGAAGCAGACTGCAGTCCTATCTATGCAGCTGGTTTTATGTTTGTTCAAAGTCCCCCTTCAAGGATCCTCTTTTTAAACACCTGTACCACCAGGTAATCAGGGATCGCTGGTGCTCTCCTGTTAGCTCAGAAGTTTCTCCTTCCTCTCCTCTGGTCCACTGAGTCTCGTCTTTCCTCTGCAAGCTCCGGTTCATAAACTGTCTTCAGTCAACAGGATGTCATAGTCTGTTTTTAGTTTTTCTCTCTGAAACCACAAAATGAACAGCTGATCAGAGCGCTGCAGGCGGAGGAATATATAAGAGATTCTATGATTAGGAGCACATTTTAAGTCCATGGGGTGTACTTATCAATTGTAATAAATATTCATTTCAAGCAAGGACCAATTTTACAGTGGGTCATCTGGGTGATCTTTCACTTTCAGGTAAAACAGAAACTTAACAGGTTCCATAATTAATTAGCAAAAAAACGTGTCGTAAATGTGTTGGAATTTGCAGTTTTTGTGCTGTCTGATTTCTCAAATGTCAAATTTTCTTTTCAAAATCAACACTAGAATACATGTTTGTGTTTATCATTTTTAGTATTACTTCTTGAAAATAATCATTACAACATGACAATGGTGTTTTAAAAACTATTTAAATTATTAATTTAGTTAAAATACTGCACTTTGTCTGTGTCTGAGAAATCTGTGTCAGCTGTGTTACCCATTGAAAAAAACCCCTACAAGTCAGCAATGGTTTTCTTCATAGTCACATAACCCAAATTAATTGTGATCCCATCCTTTTTGGTGGGAACCATGAAGAAAGAGTTGCGTGTTCAGCTCCTCCTCATCAATATTTCATAAGAATGATTGTTTGTACATGTGGCGCATTAATTTTTCATCAACTGGGTTACCAACAGTTTTTCTGTTCTTACTATAGATGTTTTAAAGACCAAACTGTTTATCCCAGAGGAAGAAACGCAAACCCAACCTGAACTGTCCAATTTCTCTGTTTAAAATCCTTTTGATTCAACTGGAGAAATATGTTTTTTCATGGTATAAAAGTCCAAATAATCAACATATAAACACAAACTGTACAGGATTTCCTGCTTTCTTGAGATGTGAGGTACAGCCATTCATTTGGTTGAGCCCAAAGGAGGGTGGAGGCCAGACTTTCCTGATCTGGATCAAACATTTTTTTTTTATCCACTTATCTTTGTAGGAATCAGCTTCAGGCCTCAGTCTTCCCTGTGTCTTCATTCAGAGCTGCTGAAAAATCAGAATTATCTCCCTTCTCTTCACTTCATTTCTTTTCTTCTTTCTGAGTTTTGTCAGGGTCCCTCACAGACTGGTCCCATCCTAACAGATATTTCCTCCCTAACTCTTCAGGGGTTTAAAAGGTGTCCGTCTTTTCTGTTTTGTCCTCTTCTCTTTAAAGGGAGCAGCAGCCGTGGATGGAGGACAAACGGCCGGGTTTTAGATTAATATCACAACTCAACAGGTGACCTTTGATCTCTCTGTTCTTAGCTCTTCACACCTCCATCTCAGCAACACTAACACCTCTTTTTTTCAGCCTGTTCCTCTGCTTCCTGTCTTAAATATCTGATGGTAACATCTCTGTCAGGGTGTGGTTATGGTTATTTTTCACTGTTTTCTCCTCATATTAACCAGCTGCACCTCTCACACCTTGACTTTCAGCCTGTCGCCTCCAAAGGACTTTTATTTTGAAATGATGATTTCAGACTGATGAGTTTTATGTGAATTCACTTTGATTTCACTGTTTGAAGCTTGAGCCTTGTTTATTTTAAACAATTTAAAGAGTCAGAGTGTCAAAGTTAATGAATCCCATCACCTCAAAAATATGTGTCATAACCAGCAGGAAACTGAAGGTTAACAAGACTGTTCTTCTTCTTTTCCTCCTCTTCTTCCCTTTTTTTTCCCTTTCTTCCTAATTTCCTTCCTGTCTTTTTCTTCCTCTTTTTACAAATCCTCCTCTTCTTCCCAGGACAAACTCAGACTCTGCTCTCCACACAAGTGTAATGAATCCAAACCCTCAGGACCCGTTTGGAATGAATCAGCAGATGAGCAGAGCCCCTCCCCAACGCAACGGTTAGAGACACACACACACACACACACACACACACCCACCATGGGTTGTAACCTCAAGGTTTTCTTTTGATCAAGTGAGTTTCATTTTTTGTCTTTAAATGTTTTTCTGTTCTTTTTTTCCGTCTGAAAAAAACAGTGATGATTTTTTGGATTACACAGTTGTTACACCAGGATTATAAAGTCAATATCTCTGAATTGTACAGTTGTTACCCCAGGACAAAGAAGTGATAATCTCTGGATTAAGAAGTGATGATAACAGGGTTATGTATTAGTGTCCTCTGGGTATTTCTCTAAATCTTTTAGACTGTTGGGAACATTATTTTTGGATATCATTGAATAATTCAGTCTGCTTTTTTTGTTCTAGCTTCTAACATTTCCTTTTCTTAATGATTAAACTGTGTGTGTCTGTGTCTGTGTCTGTGTGTGTCTGTGTGTTTTTTACGGGTTTGTTTTGTAACAGCAAGTGTTAATGATGCTGAGTTGGACGGTTCTGGAAACAGTGAGTTTTTTTCCATCTTCAGACATTTTTTCTTATTTTTATTGTTGTTTGATTCTTACTACTGTAAATTATTAGTATCTATAGCAGGGGTAGGCAACCTTTTCCATGCCTCATGCCACTTCAAAATACACTTATGCCCAAAGTGCCAAGACTTATTTCTTTTATAAAAATCATTGACAGTTGAAAAGAAAGCCTCCTCGAATGGTTTTCCATGCGTAGCTATGCAGTGAGAAATGGTAAAACCTCCTTCCATTGCCTGGATCTTCACTGTAAATAAAGTTTTGAATGTGTTGCTTTGTTTTGCATACTTTGCTAACACTGTTTTGCCGCCAAATAAATGCAATTTCGAGCTAGCAGACTGATGTCCCAAGAGATTTGCAGTGACGCACTTGCAAGACACATTCGCACACTTGTAGCATCAATGATATAAATGTATTATTTAAAATTATTTGTTAAAATTTTACTTAAGAACATTTATAGTGTGCTCAATTTCTTGTTAAGTATTAAATAGAATACAACACAATATTTTTTTATTTACTTTATTTATTGATTTATTTTGTCCTCTGTCTCATTGCAATTATTCTTTAAGTGCCAACATAAGTAGCCTTGTGTGCCAGCTCTGGCACCCGTGCCTAGGTTGCCTACCCCTGATCTATAGTAACAGCTTTCTCCTCTTCATCTTTCTGCAGTCTTCGCTTTCCCTCCTCTCGCTAATGAAGAAAGTCTGATCGGAGTCAGTAAACCTCTGCCGAAGCAGCTGTGGGAGGCCAAGAAGGTGAAGTAGTTACCTGTTTTGTTTCTGATAGTTCTGATTGATCTGTCTATGGTTTTACACTGTGTCTTCATTTAAGCAGACTAATGTCATGTTGTATTTTGGTCATTTCTGCAGGGATGTTTTCAGTTTTATTAAGTTCCGACTAATGCCTTTAATTAGACATGAATAAAAAACAAAGTTTGATTTGGGTAAATCTGTTTCCAGTCCTTGGGTTACGACTTTTATTTGGTATTTTCAAATACAAGGGGAGTGATTGAACTTATAAATGTCCCTCTGTTTCTCCTCCAAACCAAAACTGGTCTGTGAAGGAAACACCTTTACAGAGACTTTCTGTCTGATAGTAATGAAGCAGGTTGGATGATATTTTATTTCTGGTCTCATTAAATCATCAACCAGCTCCTTGCTGAGTATCTCAGAGCCAGTGTGAGGACTTTAAACCACACAAAGACATGAAGGTTGTCTCTCTTTAAACTACACAGCACAGTTTTTAATAAGACAAAACCTAAAGACACGTTTCCCCCTCAATTCTCTGCTTTATTTATGTCTCTGCCTTTTAAATCTTTTATTATTTTTTCTCAGCGTCTGTTTTCATTCAGGCCTTACTTCAAACATTAAGAGTCAGAGCACAAACTGATCCTCAGAACGCAGACAGAACAGGACTGAGCATGTCTGCAACACACTCTGTTAATACACCAAATATTGCGTTATACACAGAGAGATCATGGCGCCACCTTCAGGATATAATGCTCATTTAAATGGTACCCGAAGGGTTAAATAGCAGGGATGATGTGTTTTCATGAAATACATTTTTAATAAGTTGTGTTTTTTGTTTCAGGTCCAATCTCTGGCCTCCAGGCCAAAATCCTGCGAAGTGCCTGGAATCAAGTCAGTGTGAAAATTTAATTTCTGTCTTAAAATGAAACCCAAATCATTTTTAACTTTGTCTTTTAATGACGTTAGAGGAAGAATTTGTCTTAAACACACTCAGGGTCTTTTGAAAGCACTAAGCTCCCAGGAGAATTCAGCTTTACATAAACATTTACTGTGGATGTTCAAATAATTGACCAGAGACACACACCATTGACTGTAGTGAAGTGTTAGAGATGGTCATCATCTGTGTTCTACAGATGTTTGTTTTAATGTGTTTTTCTATAATGACTTTTTTACACTTCTTAAAAAGATAAAACATGCAGATGTGTGTGTGTGTTTGTACATACAGCTGGATCATGTGTAATGATGTTACCAACACTTCTAGCGTTAGATTAACGTCCAGGTTTCTCTCTGCAGTATTTTTCCATCTCCAGACCAGAACCTGGGTCTCTGCCACTACCAGGGCTTGTTAAACTCAGGCGGTTCTCTGCCCGACCTCACAAACCTCCACTTCCCATCGCCCCTCTCCACACCGCTCGACCCAGATGACCAAGCCACCTTCCCCAACCTCAGTGGTGGCAGCAGCACCGGGAACCTGCCCGCCGCCATGATGCACCTGGGCCTTGGCAATTCACAGGGTGGGTGGAACATCTCTATGTGAATGTGTGTGTATGTGTGTGTGTATGTGAGTGTTCCTCACACTCGTGATTTTAAGCAGGGATGGGAGCTTCTTATTTTACTAAGATCAATGATCCAAACACAAAGTCAGCTGCTATGAAGGACCAGTCAGCTGTTTGTGGATTAAGGCAGCAGGTTAACACCCTGAATGACTCTGTGGTTTGGATGCAGAGCAAATGAAACATCAGTTAACCTGTGTATTGATTATATTTGATTATGACATATGATATTGATTTCAGTGTCTTCTGCACCTGCAGGTCTGTCTTCATCCCTCAGTAATCCGTCCATTCAGGCGTCTCTCAGCACCTGCCAGCTGCAGTCCTCCCTCAGCAACCCGTCCATTAACTCATCTCTGCGTCTGTCCAACAACTCTGCCCGACGGCGTCCCGCTCCCATCAGCCCCCTCACCCTGTCACCTGGCAGTGAACAACGCAGAGGACTGTCCAAACAGCTGTCCCCGACCATGTCCCCCTCTCTGTCTCCCATCACACAGGTATGCTCCCATTTTCTCCTCCTAAACAGCATCTGGTTACCAACATGTGCTACTGCTACGGATTGTATTAAGTTGGTATGAGCTCATGATTTCAGAAGCCTTTAAAGGTAATTATCAAATACTTTTTTATATTTCGAGATAAATAGTTAGCTCCACAGAGAGTTTTGCTGGACATATCACACACCCTTAACTCTGAGTATGAGCTCCTGCCTCTCCCAGAAGGTAGAGTCCCCCAATGACGGCCCCAAATTGAGCCATTTCAACAACAAATTTTTACCATTGGATTAGAAAACTGAATGCCCCAAAAAGCTATCTACGGTCAGTTTAGGCTGGAGGATGTAGGGACTTTGGATGCAGATATGTTTCCATCACAGGTATAGCGGCCCTCACACGGGTACACTCTCATCACACAGGTACTGTACAAATCCCTATCAGAAAAATACATTGATGAAATAAACCCTTCCAGTAAAACCTGATTGTTCTGCAGGTGTTCTGGTTCTGTTAGAGTTTTGGGCTCAGCTGATCACTGAGTCTGGACTGAACCGTCTTTTTTTTTCTTATGTTTTAAATAACTCAGCATATCTAACATGTTAACATGTTTCTCTTCAGGGAGTGGCTCTGGATACGTCCAATATGCCGAGGGAGCCTCCCCCACCTTACCCACTCTACCAACAATCCCAACATGCATTGGACCAGAACCGGCAACGCCAACAGCAACACCAGCAGCAACCTGTTTCCCCCCTTCAGGGCATCCCACTGGACTTTAACTCTGGCCAGGTGAGAGCCATGAAGAATATGTGTGCTCTCTCTACAAGGCAACAGGCAGGAAGGAATGGAGGAAACAGGATAGAGGACACAGAACAGACTTCTCTGATACTTTTTATCAATACAAACCAGTGCTGCCAGGCAATTAAAAAAATTAATCTAATTAATTACAGGATTTGTAATTAATTAATCTAATTAATCACATTTTAATCTCATAATGCTTAAGGTCCCACAATAAAGAATTTGAATTCCAGGACATTAAAATTACATTAAAAGACATTAAAAAACATTTAAAAAAAATAAGGTGGGAATATATACAACACATTTTTAGGTACCCTGTGGCATAAGGAACACATGAAAAAAGTGTTATGATTCTATCTTTACAAAATCTACACAGTCCTGCACCCAAGATAAGCTGATTTGATTTTTAGGACGGTTTTTGCTTCTGTCACATTTTCACTCGGTGTGGACTCAATTTTCACTGCAATATGAACTTCTATACTTCTATGAGGTCAGGAGAACCAGGGCTAAAGGCAAAAAACTGTGAGGAACTATGTACAAAACACTTAACTCAAGTCTTGGATCAAAGAAAAGTGAAGTATTTTCAGTTTTACATGCTCTGAACACACAAACTGTTGCTCATTGGTGCAGAGCAGCCCCAAGCTGAAACATGACACCAGGAAGATGGAAGCAAATTTTCAAAGAATTCTTTAGATTTAAATTCAGGACAAATATCGATCATTCAGGGCTTGTTTAATGCAGTAAAGAGTGTAGAATTATCTGTTTTTTACAGAATTGAGCAAACGGTTGATTTTCTGCAGAATTTCAAAATGGACGTTTGAATAAACGAGATGTGGACGGCTGTCCCCCAAAAATCACTCATGCTTCCCCCCCGGTGTAAAGCATGTTGCTGATGTCACGTGTGATACATTCAGGGACCGTCGGAAATTTGAAAATCTGACGAGAACACCACTTTTTACAAGTAGAACAAACGGTTTGTAAATGCCAGACATTTGAAAACAAGTGCGTCTTTGAACGCCCTGCTGGTTTGGGATCCAGATTAATCTGCGTTAATTTTTATAATGCGTTAATTTGAGGTGTAATTAATTAATCTAATTAACGCGTTAAAATGACAGCCCTAATACAATTTAATTATGTTATCAAGATGTCCTTAAAAAAGTCACTGAGTATTGTCCTTGGACTGAAAATCAGACTGTTGGATTAGTGTGATTATCTTTAATCAGATTATATTCCTTGTTATTCTAACTGTGGAGTGATGTTTCTGAATTTTTAATACTTAAATTCTTTCTTCTCTATCAGAACAACATGTCAGCACTCTTCAATGATCCCTTCATGGACCCACATTTCCCTAACCGAGGCAAAACCCATCCCTACCAGGTGCACACACACACACGGGCACACACAGAAGCCTTATACACTTAAAAGGGGTTGATTTTCAAATGTATTTAAATGTTTCTCAGTTTTTATCTGTTTGTGAAATAATTTGAAGAAAATATCTGTACATAGCTCAGCCCTGACTGTTTTGTGTCTGTTTCCTGTCCACCATCTGCCGCCCAGCTGGACCACTTCGGTCTGCTAGAAAACTCAATGAGCTCCACGGTGGGAAGCTCTGGCATCAACCCTTCCTCCTCCTCCTCCTCCTCACAGCTCAGTTGCTCTCAGGCCAGCCTCTCTGGGCTGGGGGGCAGCCAGGGCAACCTGCAGGACTCTCTGAGCATGAGGCCCAATATGCTGTATGCAAACTGCAGCGGAGGACTTCCAAATATCATCCTAACTGGTAAGTCTGTGTTTAACCATTATTTGTGTAAAAGTTAAAGAGAAACAAAGAAAAGTCAGTGGATATCCAGTTTACAACAGCTGTTCAAACACAGAAGAAGTCCTGGGGAATGCATCCTAGTCTAGTCATAATCTCCTCATGAGATTGGTTTTTAATTATGGATTTAATGAAGCTGTTTGAGAAGGATGCATCCTACTTGAAATCCTCCATCAACGGGCTCCTTTTGAAGCTCAAACACAGCTCTAACTCTTTGACCTTCTAGTCATAACCCAGCTGTAGTCCACCAGGTAATTTAGTCCTCCAGGTCAATCTAACCCTAATCCTTTCTCTCAGATGATTCGAACCCGACCTTGGCGAAGGACATCAGCGCCGCCCTCTCGTCTGTTCCTGAATGCTTTGACTCTGAAGGAGACTTCCCACTGGAGGAAGAGTTACGCATCGAGCCGCTCAGCCTGGACGGTCTGAGCATGCTCAGCGACCCTGACATGGTGTTGCCTGACCCCTCGGTGGAGGATTCTTTCCGCAGTGACCGACTGTGAACATTTAATGAGTGTAAATCTGAACATGTTAACAGACTGTGAATATAATCTGTGACTCTTTCTCAACCACACTCAAGCTGGATCAGCGTGTTTCAAATCAGGTCCGGCTTTTCTCTTCAGACCAAACCGGATGCAGGAAGACATGGAGCCATGGCAACCTTATCACCTTGGTAACATACCATAAGATCATAACACCAATATGGCTGCCCAGAGAGTGGACATCCTCTGTTTTTCCTCTAAAGACTGCTCTCACATTCTTCTCCATGTGAGCTGTGGACACTTCAGGCTCTGAAAGAACGGTGGAAAAAATGAAGACTGAAGGGATCTTCAATGTTACATTTGTGTATAGAAAAGCAGATTATTCATTCATGTATTTATACATTTAACACTATGAGAGTCCTAATTTTAGTCAGCTACAGATTATTTTTAATCTAAAAGGGCAATTTGTTTACAAAGAGATTTTAATGAATATTTTAAAAGCGTCTACAGAAACAAAACTAAAATCTGAAATGTGAGATTTTCACTCTGAAAGACTCTCTGAACAAATCATTTGAACTCTGACTTCACCAAAATCCTTTTTTTTTTTTTTTTTTACTTTTATTTAAAAAAATTGTACAGTCTTTGTTTATATTTTTTCAAAATTAATGATGGATTTTTTTTTCTTAAAGCTATTTTGAATTTACCACAGATTATTGGGATCATATTAAGGAAGAAAAAAATAAATTTACAAGATTAATCTAATAAATTTCAGGAAAAAAAGACATAAATTTATGAGAGTTAAGACATAAATTTATGAGAATAAACTCTTCATCTTAGTCTATAGCTATGGGCGGTCAGAGGATCGATGAAAGGAGTATAAAAAAGACGTTAGATGATTATGATGGCACTACACATCTCCTGGTGAAGTTATTTGATATTTCTGTATCATATATTATCAATGCTGTGATTTGCAGATGTTTCATTAGAGCGTTGGCTCTGCATAGAGGTGTCCATATTGATCGGGGGGAGCCTAATCTGTGAATGTCTGGCGTTCTTAACAAAGCCCCAGCTTCTTCCATCTTTTCAGGATCCTTACACATGTGTGGATGTTATGCTGAGGTGTCTTAAGATGAAATAATTCCTTATTTGTGAACCCGTTTCTAAAGTTAAACTTCGCAAAATGCTCCACGATCCTCATGTTTGTACAGGTGGCTGCTGCTATCCTGATTGCCTAGCTATAGATTAAATCAACAATAAGTTTTTCCTCGTATATTTTTAAGATTAATCTTGTAAATAAGCTTTTTTTTTTTAAATGGCCCTAATCCTCCGTTGTATAAATTGGGGCATGCACTGTGTTTATGTGCATCATTTTGTTTCAACTGTCCACCTTACATCTCTCTCTATCACACACACACACAACTTGGATTATGTGGACGTCAGACATCATTCAACGTTGCACTTACCGTGTTTTGCACTAGTTTGTCCTCAGAGTGTCACATGGTCAGAGTTTTTTCCAAAGATCAGGAAGAATCACTTATTCTTAGAAGATAAACTAAATATGTGACTCGCTGTGTGAACACTTTATTAACAAAATCAGAAAATGGCGACTTATTTTTATATGACAGAAAGTTTAAATTGAATTTCTGCAGAAAGTTTGTTACAAATGTTTATAAAATACGTCACTGGTTTTGGGGCATAGAGTGCCCCCTGGTGACTGTTGAAGGAATGTTGCTATGAAAAAAGATTTGGGATAAAGTTATATATATATATATTTTACTCGTTCAGCTATGCAAAGTTTTTTTTTTTTTATTCCTTGAAAACTTTAAAAAAAGTTAAACTTACCTTATGCAGTAAATGATTTCTACTCTTACAACGATGAGGGATCACTTTCCAAAACAATCACAATTTAACAGGAGTCCAGAGTCCTGCAGGAAGAAAATGTTCTGCTAATGCAAGAATCTAAAATCCCTGAAGTACAAGAACATTACTTTGAAGAAGTGTCATCTTTCATATACTGCAGATTAACCTTTTGGTGTGTACAGACTGGTCTGCGGACTGAGGGACGATATTTACTATGGTTGTTTTTTTTTTAAATTTTATTTTAGGGGTGTTGGGGCAAGCATGTTTTATAAGAGTTTTTATTCAGTTTTAGTTGTTTTACATTTTACCAAGTCTCTCCTAACTAACCTGTGAGTTTATTCATGATGGAGTCGCTCTGCAGTTTAACGTGTAAAGGTCGTAATCCTTCTGTTGTCTTTCCTGCTGCCTTCTGCTGCCTTACTTTAATATTCCAGCACTAATCTCTTTCTGCTAGTTTTCACCTCCTTGTTGCTCTGGCTTCGTTTGCTAGTCCCGCAGTTTAATATTTTTTTTAAATCTTTCGTTTTTTTAGGTTCATATTGAAGTGTACAGTTCTGTTATTTAAAATGTGTTTGTCATTAGTGTTCCCATTTTTTCAATGTATTCCCAGGTTTAACATGTTGGTTTGTAATGTATACTATAGTACTTATCATTCTGGTTTAATACAAACAATAAAACTCTATACTGTTTATTCACTCAAACTCAGTGCACTGTTCTTCACGTCATCACTTAGACACATTCAGAAAGTTAGTTTCTGCAGAATTCCAGAGTTTAGTTTACCGGACTGTGACAGAAAATGTTTGAGTGACGCGACCCTAAAAACCAAAGCATCAGCAAAACATGACTCCTTTTTCTTTGTGGATTTTGAATCATCTACCAGAAACTCACCGCTATAAAGTGTGTTCATCCAATCAAAGAAAGTTATCTTTTTAATATAACAGATAATACAATTGTTTGGCTTGCCGTTGCAAACACAGCGACTTTGTAGCTATACTTTGTGACTTTCAGACCCCTGTATCGACTTTATATATGTATATATATATGTATATATATATATATGTATATATATATATATATATATATATATATATATATAAACGACGAGCCACAAATCTAGGGACTTATCTAGAGTTTGGAGTTTGATGTGAAAGCATGTATCATTCTCCAGCACCTACTGCTTTTTTAACAAGCAGCAAGTGCTGCCGCAGGCCCCTCCTCTATCTCACAAACAGGTAAGTCCTCCTCCTGCAGGCAGAGCAGGTGACTGTATACATATGAAACACACATTATGCTTGTCTCTCTATGGTCACTTAATGAACATTACTTCAAAAAGTTAAACCCATGGTTAAGCTTTTAGCTTGAGTTTTAGCCTTTAGCTCGTGCTCTATCACTCTCTCGTTTAGCTTTCTTCTGCTCTTCTGTCCTTTCTCTGTCAACGTCAGGCTCCAGTGTCCACCATCACTACAGAATAATCACAGAAATAATTTTGAGCTGAAAAACACAGATCTCTTTTTTCCCTTCTTAACTTTGTCAGTCGGCATGGTGTAGTCATGGAGAATCAATACGGTCCTGCTTGACCCAACCGGGAAGCCAAGAAGTAGTATTTAGAAATAACCTATTGATGGTGATAATCTTATTTTAAAGTTTTGATTATGATCAGGCAAATGTCAAGAAGGGAGAGTTTTTCAAGATTACTTAGAAAGTCCTAACCATCCCTTTAAATGTAGAGTCTGCAGGATTTAAAAAAAAAAAAAGAAAGTCAACTTTTGGAAAAATCCAGCTTAATTGTCTCTTCTCGGCCTCTAAACATGGGTGTCAGTGCCTCTGTCTGCCTTGAACTCCCTCCCGAGCGTGTATCTTGATGTTTTGGTGATTTGTGGGCGGCGAGTAAGCTTGGTTACATCAGCCAATCACAGCGCGTCCAGTGCGCACGTGACTTAGCGTGTTGATTGGCGAGTGGAAGAAGCTATTCTGAGCGGCCAAGAAAGTGGATGTGGCACAGAGTGAGAAAAACACAACCAAAGTGAAATGAAAACGCCAAATAGATAAAGCTTTTCACTAAATGAGGGTGAAGCTTTTGGCTTGACTTTCACTCGCTTTCAGGAACTTGGAGAGCAGCACCCACAGGACGAAGAGCCGCACGAGCTAGCTTTATGCTAACCAGGTACGTGTCAAATACCCCAGTGATTAGCTTGTGCTAACATGCCAAGTCACGTGCACGGCTCTAGAGTCTCTCACACGGAGAAACGCGATGCTACAGGTGGTTGCTGGGCTTCTGAATGTGTTCATGTAGTTATGGTTGGAGGCTTCCACTGGCAGGAGCTAGAAGGGGAAGCCCAATTTGAATGTTGTGTCTGCTAAAAAGTAACAAAAATATCTGCAGACCCTACTAAAGTAGTGAGCTATGTATCAAACAAAAAGCACTGAGGCAGGTATAATAACTTGATTTCAGTGGCACTTGTGTTCACGTTGTAATTACAGTGATATTGGGCGCCTTTGATTTCTATCTCTGTCTCTTTCTGTCTCTGGCTACAGGGTCACTACAAACATGATTATTCTCAGTTTTATTCAAGAGCACCCATCTGCAGGGACAGAGCATCGCCATATCCTCAACACATAGCAGAAAGGAAACCGGAAGTTGGTCTTCTTCGTGTTTTTTTTTTTTATGTAAGAATGTGCATTTAAAGTTATTACAGTACTGTAGATTCTTTTGTTTTTGGAGTCCTTTTTTTCTTCTTTTTTAAGTATTACCAAAGTACAATTAACAATATACACATTGCATTCAGGGGCTAAGATACAGCAATCATCCAACAAAGATGCACAAAAATATACACATTACAACACAAGAAAAAGAAAAGTTAAAATGTTCTTCGTGTTCTTTTTGACTTTTTTGGCGCTACGGTGCTCTCATTAAACTGAAAGTTGGACATATTCGAGATTTTATTCGGGGCTCCATAACAAAATATGTTTTTATTTTCCTGTTTATGGTTAATGGCATTCAGACTGGCGCTATACCCCTGTTTGTGTTTCTTTACCATTTTTTGTTGTATTTCTGGTTTTAATTTTGGTTTTCTGTTTTGTTTTTTACATGAATTACCGTTTCATTTGAAATGTGCATAATACATGTCAACAGCAAAACGTCTACAAAATCTGGTCACGTCGAAATTTCATTTGTGTTTCATTGAGATCTGGTATTATTGGCTCTAAGGGGCGCCCGAGTTCCTGCATGGTGTTGTACAGCTGAAAAAGTGAAAAAATAGACGAAGAAGACCAACTTCCGGTTTGCCTTTTCCGCTGTGTTGACGATATGGCGACGCTCAGTCCCTGCAGATGGGTGCCGCTCGTAGTGTGTGTGAAACTTTTATTGCTTTTACCTCCACTAAATGTCCCTTGCCACATAGATTCTGTAACTCAGAGATGAAAATCTTTGCTCAGAAAAAAAGAATAAAGGTAAAATAATAAAAAGTAAATCCTGCATGTAAATGTTCATTAGTTTCTTAAAGCAGCCACAGGTAGATACACATCCACACATTTCATTGCCCTACCCCATATCCTGAGATAAGTCGTTTTTAGGTGTTCCCTTGAAATCCTGACAGCTCTGTCTCGTTATCTCAGGATAAAAAAAACATTTTTTCATATAATGACTGGTTTACCTTATTTTGAAATAACAACTTCTTGAAAGTAGAAACATTTTTCAACAGCAAAAGAATGTGTCACATGATGACGGGTCTAAATTTAAAGTTTACATGCACTGAAAATGTTTTAACCAAGGTTGCCAACCCTCCCGATTTTCCCAGGAGAGACCTGAATTTCAGTACCCCTCCCGAAAATCTCCCGGGCCCACAATTCTCACAAATTTTTCCCGATTTCCACCGGACAACAATACTGCTACTCCATCCTTCTCTTCTGACTGGGCGCCGTTTCCAACATCAATAACGGTTACACCTCGGCTCGAAGTCAGGCGTGGCAAACAGAACAGAAGAAGAAGAAGAAGAAGAAGCAGAAGAAGAAATGAGTAAGAAGAGAAACAGCGCGAAGGGGTTAGGATATGCTACGTGCACATTTTGTAGATCTGACATTTCGATTGAACACGGTGGCCGAACGGATATCTGTTGTACAGGCTGTTTTAATTTCCTTTTGATGATTACTTCTATTTCTAGCATACATTGCATAGATTGGTGGTTAATCTATGCAATGTATGCCTTTATTGTCTGTATTTTTATTCATTGAGCATACATTGCATAGATTAACCACCAATCTATGCAATGTATGCCTTTTTTTGGTTTTATTTATGTATTTAATTAAGACATTTTTTTATTTACCCTCTTTTGCATGGGTACTGTGGACAGCTATTAAATTTGCTTTGTGACTTTACTTTGTTACTGTGGACTGTTATTTTCTTTGTCCAATAAATGAACTCTGTGAAATTCAAGTATTTCATCGTTCTTGTTTTGTTTGTAGATGACCCCCCCTTTAAAAATCTCCCTAATTCTGAGGTCTCAAGGTTGGCAAGTGACCTTCATTCAGCCGTAGCAGGTGAAGTTGCTTGAAAACAGAAGCATGATGCAGGACTCACAGATGGGAATGGTGGCGCCATCATGTGGTGCATCAGTGCAACACAACACAACTGCCTGTGTGTGTGTGTGTGTGTGTGTGTGTGTGTGTGTGTGTGTGTGTGTGGCTGTGGGATGTCTTAACAGGTTAATGACTTTGCTCTTGAAAAATGAATAAAACAGCAGTGAATTTATCTTTTGAAGATGTTTTATTGGAACAGACTTTGACAGCTTTGATTCAGAGTTTGAAGAAAGAAGGTGTATAAAGTGAGGTTTGCTGTTGCCGATAGGGTGGCGTCTGGGTTTTCAGAACTACCTCTACCAAGTTGCGACACCGTTTCCTGTAAATAAAACTCAAAGGACTTACCAATGAAGAATAAAAGTGTTATTTTATTGTGTCTTCAATGCATTGTATGAGCAGGTTAAGGTAAAGGTATAAAGAGCTGTTGTGTGCAGATGGTCTCTAAAGTAATCTTTTGATTCATATCCACATCGTCTAGCAATCAAGTGGCAAGCATTAAATCAGACTGTAATATGACACAGTTAGAGCCAGTTGTCTAGCTTTGATCAGACCCTAGATCCCCCCTCTTTGATTGTTCATGCTGTGTTTGCATGTATTTCACTTCAGTTAGAGAGACATCGTATAACTCTTCTGCTATTATCTTAACTCTCTTGTGTGGTCAGAGGCTGGTACTTCATCTTTGATATTTTGACTATATACACAGTCGCTCCACTGATCATGCCAACAGCTGCAAGAAGACATCCAGCAATGAAGATCACGTTGAGGTTCATGTTGTTTACTGCAAGAAAAAACAAAGATTTGAGCTTGACTTTGTACAAATGCTGACCAAGTCTGAATTGAGACGGCACTTCCTGCCTTCTTACCTGGGCTCAGGGATCTCTTTTCTCTTGGTGCACACAGGGGACCCTGAGAAATGTGGTGCAGTGAACTCTGGGTACCAACTGCTCTCTTCTGCCTTCCACGAAGAGCATTACTAGGCGTTGTGGATGTAATGCAGCCCTGTGAACACCTGGTGTCAGGGTCTCCTGCCCGGCACACCAGGACGGAGCAGGTGATGTACACCTGAGTGCAAAAGAATAGACTTTCAATACATTAGCAGATAGACGTGATCTCTAAACCAGGAAACAAGGAAAGTACATCTGCCTGTCTGTAGCTGTGCTTTTCAATAATAGAATCTATAAAAGGATCTAATGAACTTTCCTTGGCTTTAGGAAACAGCTTAACTTGAGGGACCGAGCTGCTCACCTAGACCCAGTTTACTATCTGGCACATATCGAGTTAGAGTCTACTAAGAAGGGAACCTTTAACACTGTCCGTTCTTCACCTGGTCATGCAAACCTATGAACTTAAAGGTGTTCACGCTGAACCGGAACTGCATTGGGTGGTTTATGTAATGGATTTGAAAAGTTGGGTCCACATTACACCTGGTTAGAGGAAACACAAATACCAAGAATGAGTGCCTCTGTTGTTTATCCATTCCATCCAAGTCATTTTTTCTGGATTAGACAGGTAATTATTACCTATATGAAGTCTAATGAGACATTTTTACTAAAGATAGGATATAAACACTGCCTTAGATTTGATTTTTTTCCCAGTGGAGGAACATGCGTACCCATTCTGGATGATTTCATAGACTGGCTTGCTGTTTGGGTTGTCATACGGTGAAGCTCTGCAGGACTCCACAAAGAGCTCTGTGTTGTTGACCGGAGATGTGGCCTCGATCTCCATGAATATCAGTGTCCCTACCTCATACTCTAGAGGGTAGGATTTTGGATCAATCATGGTTTGAAACGTGGCATTAGGAAAGAACTCAAACCGATACGTGAACCTGCCAATGCCTTTCTCCCACACTGTTGTGAGGTTCCTGTGAGCCAGGAAGTTCTGGGTCACGTTCCCCCGTTTGGGGTACTGACAGTAGAACTGAACCTCCAGCTGGTGTGTCCTGGTGATCACATCACTGCTGTTATCAAACGTGGTGATTTCATTCTTGAACTTCAGGTAGTCACTATCTTCCTGCAGAGTAAAGGTGGCAAATTCAGTCCTTACACAAAGTGACTTCTATGCGTACAAGAAACTAACAGGTCTGTGTTACCTCAATCTGATTGCCACAGGCGTTCAGGGGGAAGACAGCGATGATGTGAGAGCTGTTGGAATGAGTCTTCAGGCTGCAGACAACATTTGAGGGGTCACTGAGGCGCAAATGATCCTCACTGAGCCGAGGAAATGTAGATTTATCCACCTCCACTCTCATTTCGGACTGTGAGCAGATCACATTGGCTTTAAGAGATGAGAGATGGAAAAAAAGATGTTATTCTGAGACATGTACACATTTTTCCCCACCCAACACTGAGCCCCACATGTGGCCAGAGTTTAAAAGCAAATGAGCATCCACACTAATATCATCACAGCTGTTTTCACAATACAAACGTTAACACCAGTGAAGCTGATACTCACCAATCCTATGCCTCACATCCACAATAACACACCTCATGTCTGACTGATAGGTTTTGAACCTGAAAGGCATCAAAGAACATAATCCTTTTTATCTGAGCAGCACGGCACTCCCCTTGGACTGCTTTACTTTCTTTCTTATTTCATTACCAAGATGTACATCGTAACTGAGAGTTTTTCCAGTGTAGAAAAGTGAGAACAGGCTGCCTCAGGGGTGTCACTTAAATACAAAGCCAACACTCACCTAAATACTGACTCCACAACAAAACACACCACGTAGTGCTGTCCCACGTCGTTTGGTCCCGGCGTCCACTTAATGGCGAACTCCTTATTTGAGATCTTTGTCTTTGTGATACCCTGTGGCCCGCTGTAGATGACTTTCTGAAACCTGCATCACCAAAAATAATTTCCTCTGCACTC
This sequence comes from Halichoeres trimaculatus, assembly GCF_033239565.1. Classification (NCBI taxonomy): domain Eukaryota; kingdom Metazoa; phylum Chordata; class Actinopteri; order Labriformes; family Labridae; genus Halichoeres; species Halichoeres trimaculatus. The sequence continues at coordinate 6,146,051 of NW_027437181.1, read as the reverse complement.
TTTGCTCCAATAATAAAGAAATTTGACTCCTACAAATTGGTTCTCACTTACATCGAAAAAGATGCTTTTGCTTTAACTCTTATCTCCACTTCTTTGTTGACCTCTGCTTGAATGCGTGCTCCATTTTCAGGTGTTGGGTATAAATACTTTGGCAAGAACTTACCCGCCGTACATGAGATAACATATTGGTCCACTGGAGTGAAAAGATAAAGAATCTCTCGATTATAGCCAGCATTTCAGCAACATCAGTTTTTGTCTCTGTTTCTTCAACAGTTGGAGTGAAATTACAAAAAAATCAGAGGTGAGATACAAACCACCTGTCAAATGAACAGAATGTAAACAAACAAGCATTACCAGCACTTTCAGCTAACAAGAAAAACTTTTTTTACCTTGTGCTTTTATAACCAGTTTCAACTCCAAAAAAGGTTTGATGGGGTGTAAAATGTAAATACAAATAACGATTTAAACAAAGGATTCAACAATTTGCAAATATTACAAACTCAGCACGTTTTAAAACTTGTTTATAGCTTTCATTGGAGCCTTTCCAGTGAGCAAGCTATCCATGCTATGGGCACCAATGCACCCCCATCTTTCCATTATTAACTCTACATGCAGAGATAATTATATTCTTCCAATTTTTTTGCTGTGAAACATTTTTTTCTGAAATTGCTGCACAATTTGTCAACACAGTTTTTTCACAGACTGGTGAACCTCTGCATATCTTAACTGCTGAGACTCAGCCTCTCATAGATTCTCTTTGAATGCCCACTAATTAACGTTACTAATTTTTGCTTACAACTTAACCTTGTGAGTTTGAAAATGCTCCTCCAGCTGTTTTTATTTTTGTTCCATTTTTAGCCTTTTGTCCCCTTGCCCCAAGTTTTTGCTGAGGTGTTGCTGCTAGTAAGCCACAAGTAAGATTTGCTTACCCAGTAAGGAGAAATGAAGGGGCAGTTTACTGAGTGGAGGGGAAATGTCTGGAGTTGTGGTTGTTGGGGGGGATTAGGTAGTATGGGTTATGCCAGGGGTAGCGATGGCTGTTGGGGTTGTA